>NC_038255.2:10064664-10070755 GCF_000004515.6 Glycine max
ATGATCGGTTGAATTCATTTTATCATTATTTAGACGAGAAAACGGCTTAAATAAATGGTTAAAGCACGTTAAAAACGGAAGAAAAGAAATCGAAAATAAAGATGAAAGCTAAAAAAAACAAGAAATGAATTGAAAGTCTCGAATTCGAAAACTTACCCGTTGAAGAACGAAGAACGAACGAAGAACGGATGAAGAACGGTGAAGAACGACAAAGAACGATGAAGAATTTCCACAGAATCGCTTACGGAAGCGTTACGGAAGTACTTCGACTTGATTTTTCTTCACGAAAACGTGTTTTTGCCCAAAATAGCCGAAATGCATAGCCAAAAGGGTCTTGAACATTTTGAAACAGCTCCCCTCTCCCCTATTTATAGAAAAAAACGGAGGTGCTTGCCGCCCAAAGACTTAATGAAGAAGATTTCTAAGCGCACCCGAATTACTAAGTTCACCCCCCTTTTCGTATTTTACGGAAAAGTTACGGAAGCCTTACGGAACTGTTTTCGAATTTGATTTTCATCTTTTTTCTTTTCCCTTTTACCAATGTTAAGTGGAATATGCTTACCCAAGGTTTTCGGAAATTTTACGGAAGTATTACGGAAGCCGCGGAAGCCCCGAAAACCATTTTTCAAAAACGTGGAGGAGCTTGCCGCCCAGTTGCTTCCTCCTTAAGCAACCCAACTTCCAAAATGTTCTGGAAGGGCCTAGATTTGAATTTCTATTTACACCCCTATCTTGATAAGTTCACCCCCCCTTACCTTTTTTGGTGATTCTTTTTTCGTAAAGTTACGGAAACTTACGAATCTCGTAACGATACTTGTTTTCTTTCCGTAATGTTACGGAACCTTGCGGATTACATAATCATCCCCTTTTTGACTTACGGAATGTTACGGAATCTCACTTAATTATGCAACGATGCTTCCATTTGATTTCTGGTGTGTCACGGAAACTTACGGATTGTGCATCAATATTTTTTGGTTTTCCGGCATGTCCTGGAATTTCACAAATTGCCTAATGATGGGTGCCAAGCACCTCACAAGGACCAAAGAAAGGTCGCATGTCATCAAGCAAAGGTCCCCGGACGAAATTAGGGTATGACAGATGAGGATGTGGGACATCCCCCGGAGTTGGAGAAGATAGTCGCTCAGAAGGACCGAGAGATGGGGCCTCATCAAGAAGAGACAAAACTAGTAGACTTAGGAACCGACAGTGGGAAAAAGGAAGATAGGCACGGGTATGATCGCACCCATCCGTGAAGAATTGATGGCCCTGCTAAAGAACTACCAAGACATCTTTGCTTGGTCATACCAAGATATGCTCGGTTTGAGTTCTGACATCGTACAACACAGATTGCCTCTAAATTCTGAGTGTTCTTCGGTAAAACAAAAGCTGAGGAGGATGACGCCCGAGACATCCTTGAAAATAAAAGAGGAGGTAAAGAAACAATTTGACATTGGTTTTTTGGCTATCGCTCGGTAACCAGAATGGGTTGCCAACATTGTACCAGTTCCTAAGAAGGATGGGAAGGTGCGAATGTGTGTAGATTATCGGGACCTGAATCGAGCAAGTCCCAAGGAAAATTTTCCTCTGCCGCACATCGATATCCTCGTGGATAATATGACCAATTTCGCTTTGTTTTCCTTCATGGATGGGTTCTCCGGAAAAGACTACCTTCGTCACCCTGTGGGGGATGTTCTGTTATAAGGTGATGTCCTTTGGACTCAAGAACCGGGGCAACTTATTAACGGGCTATGGTAGCTTTGTTCCACGATATGATGCACCGAGAAATTGAGGTCTATGTGGACGACATGATTGCCAAGTCTAAAATCGAGGAGGAGCACCTTGTCAACTTGTAGAAGTTGTTCGAAAGGCTTAAGAAATATCGATTGAGGTTAAACCCCGCTAACTTCACCTTCGGGGTTAAGTCAGGGAAATTACTAGGGTTCATCGTAAGCCAGAAAGGGATAAAGGTGGACCCCGAAAAGGTGAAAGCCATCCTTGAGATGCCAGAACCGCGTACCGAGAGGCAGGTCCGAGGTTTTCTGGGGCGTTTGAACTACATTTCCAGATTCATATCACAGCTCACCGCTATCTGTGAGCCGTTGTTCAAACTCTTACGCAAAAACCAATCTGTTCGCTGGAACGAGGATTGTCAAGAGGCATTTGGGAGGATCAAACAGTATCTCATGAACCCTCCCGTGCTTATGCCACCGGTACCCGGAAGACCTCTCATCTTGTATATGACGATTTTGGATGAGTCAATGGGATGTATGCTGGGGCAACATGACGACTCCGGGAAAAGAGAGCGCGCTGTCTACTACTTGAGTAAGAAGTTCACGGCTTGTGAAATGAACTACTCTCTGCTCGAAAAAACATGTTGTGCTTTAGTCTGGGCGTCCCACCGTCTAAGACAATACATGATGAGCCATACCACTTGGTTGATATCCAAGATGGACCCAGTTAAGTTCATCTTTGAGAAGCCTGCTCTCACAGGGCGGATCGCCCGGTGGCAGGTCTTGCTATCCGAGTTTGATATAGTCTACGTCACCCAAAAGGCGATAAAAGGAAGTGCCTTGGCAGATTACTTGGCTCAGCAGCCTCTCAACGACTATCAACCCATGCATCCCGAGTTCCCGGATGAGGACATCATGGCCTTGTTTGAGGAAAAGCTAGACGAGGACCGGGACAAGTGGATCGTGTGGTTTGATGGAGCGTCAAATGTTCTAGGCCATGGCGTTGGGGCAGTATTGGTCTCTCCAGACAATCAATGTATACCTTTCACAGCCAGGCCGGGGTTCGACTGCACCAACAACATGGCTGAGTATGAAGCATGCGCCCTGGCCGTCCAGGTAGCAATTGACTCTAATGTCAAGCTACTCAAGGTGTACGGCGACTCGGCACTGGTGATTCACCAGTTGAGAGGGGAATGGGAAACTAGAGACCACAAGCTGATACCCTACCAAGCCTATATGAAGGAATTAGCTGGTTTCTTTGATGAGATCTCCTTCCATCACGTTCCCCGAGAGGAAAATCAAATGGCAGATGCGCTTGCCACTTTAGCGTCCATGTTCCAGCTAACACCGCATGGGGACCTACCGTACATTGAGTTCAGGTGTCGTGGCAGACCCGCACATTGTTGTCTAGTGGAAGAGGAACGGGACGGCAAGCCTTGGTATTTCGATATCAAGCGATACGTTGAAAGCAAAGAGTACCCACCGGAGGCTTCCGACAACGACAAAGGACCTTGAGGAGATTGGCGGCCGGCTTTTTCATGAGTGGAAGCATACTATACAAGAGAAACCATGACATGGTTCTGCTACGCTGTGTGAATGCTAAGGAAGCAGAAAACATGTTGGGGGAGGTCCACGAAGGCTCTTTTGGTACGCACGCTAATGGGCACGCCATGGCTAGAAAGATCTTAAGGGCGGGTTACTATTGGCTCACCATGGAAAGCGATTGCTGTCTCCATGTGAGGAAATGTCACAAATGCCAGACATTCGCAGACAATGTCAACGCTCCTCCCTTGCCTCTGAATGTCTTGGCCGCACCATGGACGTTTTCCATGTGGGGAATAGATGTGATTGGGGCCATAGAGCCCAAAGCTGCAAATGGAGATCGTTTCATCCTAGTGGCGATTGATTACTTCATTAAGTGGGTCGAAGCCACGTCGTACGCTAGCGTCACCAGGAGTGTGGTGGTCAGGTTCATTAAGAGGGAAATCATCTGCCGATATGGTTTGCCAAGGAAGATTATCACGGACAACGGCACCAACTTAAACAACAAGATGATGGGGGAAATGTGCGAAGAGTTTAAGATCCAACATCATAATTCCACGCCCTACCGACCAAAGATGAACTGAGCCGTGGAGGCAGCCAATAAGAATATCAAGAAGATTATCCAGAAGATGACCGTGTCATACAAAGATTGGCATGAGATGCTCCCATTCGTGTTACACGGTTACCGAACCTCAGTGTGCACGTCAACTGGGGCAACACCGTTCTCATTGGTATATGGAATGGAGGATGTGCTACCGTTTGAGGTGGAAGTCCCGTCATTAAGAATCTTGGCGGAATCCGGATTAAAGAAATCGGAATGGGTTCAAGCACGTTTCGATCAGCTTAATCTCTTAGAAGGCAAGCGTTTGGCCACCATGAGTCATGGGCGTTTATATCAGAAACGAGTGAAGAACGCTTTTGACAAGATGGTATGTACGCGCCAGTTCAACGAAGGGGACTTGGTGTTGAACAAAGTCTCCCAAGCTCTGAAAGACAACAGAGGGAAGTGGGCCCTGAACTACGAAGGGTCTTTCGTTGTAAAAAGGGCTTTCTCCGGAGGGGCCCTGGTGCTCACCAACATGGATGGCGAGGAGCTACCTTCACCCGTGAACTTCGATGTTGTCAAGCGATACTACGCTTAGGATCTGGGGCAATTGAGGAAGTCGCTGCATGTTCTTTTATTTTTGTATGTCCTTCTTGGTTTCTCCCAGGGATTCCAGTCCTCTGTAATTTTCTCATCATAATCTTTTCAAAGAAGAAGAATGTGGGATTGAGATTCCGGTCCTCACTTTGTGCTTTAAAATATGTGCAGTATTTGATAACCTGAGCCTTTTCGCTCAGTCCATGGGATGCCCCAAGCGCTTAATTGAAACTGAACCCGACCAGCTTTCGCTAAAAAGATAAAAAGATTATTACATTTGAAAACGCTAATGCATACGCATACGCATGCATATTTGTTATCTTATGACAGGAGTAGAATCGTCTTAGGCGATGGTCAAATGCCAAGCCGAATCCAAAGACAGAGACAAATCGAGGTGCCGTAACGCGGCCACAATTTGCTGCGCAATGTCGTTTCCTGCATTCAGGTACTTAGGGACGAACGCGAGTAGAGGCTAGGCCTATGATCGATGGATCGTCGTCCCATGCCCAACTCTGGAAAAGCGGGAAGCGCAGCTGGGAGGAAGCCTAGTATCCTTTAAATTCCCAGTTATTATTAATGTTGTATCTTTAAGGTAATAGTTGGATGCCAAATCTACCTTAAGGAGAGGGTTCGAGTAAGCGACCGCCAACCCATAGAGAGCGCATACCTGTGTCTTCCCAAAAAAAAAATACAAGGTTAGCTCGCCTGGGCGAGCACCCCTGCACTGGAACCAAAAAACGAGGGGAGGGGGAGTTTCTTCTCCAACCCAAAACTCCCCTTCCTTCATTCAAAAAATGCAAATACCCACGGTTTTGCAGATTTTTCTCCCCTTAGGCCACCATTTTTACGCTTTTGCTTCCATTTTTAGTCTCTTGGGTCACTCCATACAAGTAAGTGCATTACCCTTTGGTTTCTAGCTTTCCATTGATGCCTTTTATGCTTTGAATGGTACATAATTTGACAAATTCTGTGAGACAATTTGGGGCAAATTTTTGTTTTGTTTTTTTGAATTGAGGGGTTGTAGGGGATGGCCTTAGGCTTAGGTTGTGTTTTGAGATGATGGGGCAAGCCACATTGCCCCCATTTTTTTGTTGTTGGTACCCAAAAGTACGCCCACCAAGTGTTGGGTGAAATGCCTCAAGGGTATTTTTGCTTAAGTTTGTGAATATGCCCTTTGGATGGGATTTGTGTATGTATGATTACCATTTTGGGATGGGGACAGCTTGCGAAAATTAGGTTAAAAGCCAAAACATGATTTAGGCCGGGGGGGGGGGGGGGGAGGGCAAGCCTTTGTTTGTTGAAAATACAAGAAGGCATGATGAGTTTAGCATATTGGTGAGGTTTCACCTTAAGGCCAGCACTTGGTTTGAGCTGCACCATGTTTTCCTTGTACCTAGATAGTGTGAAAATGTTGTTCACCATGTACATGTGTATGTTGAATAGTTAGCTAAATGCTTTGCAAAACGTGCATATATGTTGAAAATGGCACGAAAATGCTGCTCAAAGTAGGAACATATGATATGAAATTGCCTTTCAAGAATGTGAATGAGTAGTACAAAAATTACTTTTCCAGTGAAGGTGCAATATGAATTTGTTTTCAAATGAGTGTAAGCATGTGCGAATATAACATGAAATTGCCTCTCAAATGTACGAACATGTATGTGAATGAAATGTGAAA
>NC_038255.2:10070855-10207849 GCF_000004515.6 Glycine max
GGAGTACCTCACGTTGTGGTCACTGAAACCTCGTGCGATGAAAGGCGTGATGCTTTCGTCTGATGGCACTCCTCTCATGGGACATCCTTCGCATGAAGATAGAATCCTGATTCTTCCTTCCTTCTAGCGAGGGAACCATTTAACAGACGCCCCTCCATGCTAGCCAAGAGTTGGTGCACAACAAACAATTCTTGCGTCGCTCTTTTCACATCCCCGGTCGAACGTGTCATACATAGCCAAAATGGCGACGCCCAGGCTTTCCTTGCCATGATGAAAGGCGAGGAAAGCGTCAATCGCTGCTAGGTCCACTAACCCTTCCGTATTCGGAAAGAGGACAACTCCAAAGATCAAAAGCGCCAAGATGTCAATAAAAGAAAGCCCATTCGCCTTGATTTGCCAAGGCCTTTGCCCTTTCCTCCAAACACTTCCTTGGTACTCCGACTACCCCATTCCTGTTTTGCTTTACACGGTCCAACTCTTGTGCTGAGATTTTCACCACCTTGGCAACTCTTGTCATGGAGGGATAGAACCCAGAGAAAAGATATGGCTTCCTTCCTCCCAGTGGGCATCCCAGGATTTCTTCAAACTCTTTCACAGTCGGCACTAGCTGGAAGTCCTCAAATGTGAAGCACCTTAGGGGCTGGTCATAATACTGGGAAAGGGATGCAATCGGTTCCATGGAGACTTCTACCCTAGCTAGGTCCCAAATCTTACCATAGGCTTTGCGGAAGGCTTGCCGTTGAAGTTGACCCATTAATTGCCCCAACTTTCATAAACTGGTGACCTCTAAGCTCTTGATTTTGACTTGATAGAACCTCTTTTTAAGCGAAGGCTTTTGACTTGATCCCATGTTTTACTAAAGTGAAATAAAATCTAGTGCGAAACAAAACTCCTACATCTATCATGGGTGGAATGGATGAATGCATGAAGAAATGCATATGACACAGATGCAATTTACGAATACGGGAGCCCGAGAAATTGTTTCCTTCTTGGATACAACGTTTGGGCAGCATGGCATCCAACGTATGTTTTTTAAGAAGGCGACACGGACCCTCCGTCGGTTTGCTAAAGTGAGGGGATCAAAGACGAAACCCACGCATGATGCATATGTGAAAGGCACAACACGGGGATGTACATAGTACGACAATATTCACAAACAAATATAAGCAAAAGGGTATATGATACTTATGCATGGCAGTGTGAAAAATGGCACGCAGCGTGTTTGCTCCGTGCCCCTATTTAAGGGACCTATAAGGGAGAGAGCTAACTAGGCTTTTAGTGATAACCCCCAAGGTAGTCATATCTCTCTTGATGGTTTCTAGAGGTATCATCCCCTTCGAAGAACATACTGCAGCAGTAGGGACTACTAGCAACAATATGTTTTCAAAGAGAAAAACTCTAGATGAGGGTTCACTGTAATCAAGCAAGTCGGAGACCTAGCATGATCACGGATTCACCTCCACTCCTTATGTTCCCACGAACCCGGGTATAGGGCCCTTTTTCAACTCATCGTGTGTGCAAATAGTGTTAGTGTTTGTGTGCATCAAATGAATAAATATTTACCTCATGCATACAAAAAAAATGCACTAAAAGCATCAAAGAGTTATATATACAAGAACATAATAAAGGGAAACCAACAAAGGAGTAAGTCATGGCAAAACTTTGCACAAGATTAAATGGCCTAACTCTCTAAAAACATTCCCCAGTGGAGTCGCCAACTGTCGCAACCTACCCTTCGGCGGGAGGGCGACGCGAGACTCGCGGGATGCGTGTTCCACGAAAGGAATACGCGCGGAGTCGCCACCAACGTTTATTTGAGGAAAACGTCGGAAAAACCGGAAAAGACGCGATCTACGAACTTTTAAGTGAAAGGTTCGGGAGTTGTATTTACGCGCGGGGAAGGTATTAGCACCCCACACGTCCGTCACAAGGGACGGCAGCCTTTAATCGAATGTGCAAACATGACTTTGATTTTTACGTTCCCTTTTATGTCCTTATATCCTTTATACCCTTTTTATATTTTTTCTCTTTTAGTGGTCGACAAGGGTGTTTCCCTTTGCTCCTACGTATTCCTTAATTTGCGATGAGGAAATCAGACCTACGTAGTTCTTTCGGAACAAAGTGTTTGGTTTAAGTTTGTTTTTTGTCTTTTTTGCAAAATATGTTTTTTATTTGAACAAAAGGTCATTTAAGGTGTTGGACCATTAAACGGTCTTTTGATTTTGAAAGGAGAGAAACGTTAAGGCATTGGACCATTAACGATCTCTTGTTTTTGAAAGGAGAGAAACGTTAAGGCATTTGGACCATTAACGATCTCTTGGGGTGGTCGACAAAAGCGGGGCTTTTGCTCCTACGTATCCTCAATTGCGATGAGGAAATCAGACCTACGTAGTTCTTGCAAAAGCGGTAAAGTTACATGTTGATTTTATGCTTTTGAACGGTCCATGTTAACCGATAAAAGCAAAGAGGACCGTTTAAGGCGTTGGACCTTAAAACGGTTTTTAGTGATTTTCGGACAAAACTTGATTTGTGAGTCTATTTTAGTCTTAGTTTCACTTTGGTTATTAATCAATTCATTCAAGGAAACTTCCAAAGAAAAACGTCCGATTGATTTTTTTAATTTATTTTATTCAAAGATATTTTGATTATTTTATTATTATTTTTCAAGATATTTTGATTATTTTATTATTATTTTACTTTTTTTGGTTTAACCGAGGTTATAGCGTGAACGATCGGTTAGATTTCATTTTAAAAGTGATTAAATGAGATTACAACACAAATGATCGGTTGAAATTCATTTTATCATTATTTAGACGAGAAAACGGCTTAAATAAATGGTTAAAGCACGTTAAAAACGGAAGAAAAGAAATCGAAAATAAAGATGAAAGCTAAAAAAAACAAGAAATGAATTGAAAGTCTCGAATTCGAAAACTTACCCGTTGAAGAACGAAGAACGAACGAAGAACGGATGAAGAACGGTGAAGAACGACAAAGAACGATGAAGAATTTCCACAGAATCGCTTACGGAAGCGTTACGGAAGTACTTCGACTTGATTTTTCTTCACGAAAACGTGTTTTTGCCCAAAATAGCCGAAATGCATAGCCAAAAGGGTCTTGAACATTTTGAAACAGCTCCCCTCTCCCCTATTTATAGAAAAAAACGGAGGTGCTTGCCGCCCAAAGACTTAATGAAGAAGATTTCTAAGCGCACCCGAATTACTAAGTTCACCCCCCTTTTCGTATTTTACGGAAAAGTTACGGAAGCCTTACGGAACTGTTTTCGAATTTGATTTTCATCTTTTTTCTTTTCCCTTTTACCAATGTTAAGTGGAATATGCTTACCCAAGGTTTTCGGAAATTTTACGGAAGTATTACGGAAGCCGCGGAAGCCCCGAAAACCATTTTTCAAAAACGTGGAGGAGCTTGCCGCCCAGTTGCTTCCTCCTTAAGCAACCCAACTTCCAAAATGTTCTGGAAGGGCCTAGATTTGAATTGCTATTTACACCCCTATATTGATAAGTTCACCCCCCCTTACCTTTTTTGGTGATTCTTTTTTCGTAAAGTTACGGAAACTTACGAATCTCGTAACGATACTTGTTTTCTTTCCGTAATGTTACGGAACCTTGCGGATTACATAATCATCCCCTTTTTGACTTACGGAATGTTACGGAATCTCACTTAATTATGCAACGATGCTTCCATTTGATTTCTGGTGTGTCACGGAAACTTACGGATTGTGCATCAATATTTTTTGGTTTTCCGGCATGTCCTGGAATTTCACAAATTGCCTAATGATGGGTGCCAAGCACCTCACAAGGACCAAAGAAAGGTCGCATGTCATCAAGCAAAGGTCCCCGGACGAAATTAGGGTATGACAGATGAGGATGTGGGACATCCCCCGGAGTTGGAGAAGATAGTCGCTCAGAAGGACCGAGAGATGGGGCCTCATCAAGAAGAGACAAAACTAGTAGACTTAGGAACCGACAGTGGGAAAAAGGAAGATAGGCACGGGTATGATCGCACCCATCCGTGAAGAATTGATGGCCCTGCTAAAGAACTACCAAGACATCTTTGCTTGGTCATACCAAGATATGCTCGGTTTGAGTTCTGACATCGTACAACACAGATTGCCTCTAAATTCTGAGTGTTCTTCGGTAAAACAAAAGCTGAGGAGGATGACGCCCGAGACATCCTTGAAAATAAAAGAGGAGGTAAAGAAACAATTTGACATTGGTTTTTTGGCTATCGCTCGGTAACCAGAATGGGTTGCCAACATTGTACCAGTTCCTAAGAAGGATGGGAAGGTGCGAATGTGTGTAGATTATCGGGACCTGAATCGAGCAAGTCCCAAGGAAAATTTTCCTCTGCCGCACATCGATATCCTCGTGGATAATATGACCAATTTCGCTTTGTTTTCCTTCATGGATGGGTTCTCCGGAAAAGACTACCTTCGTCACCCTGTGGGGGATGTTCTGTTATAAGGTGATGTCCTTTGGACTCAAGAACCGGGGCAACTTATTAACGGGCTATGGTAGCTTTGTTCCACGATATGATGCACCGAGAAATTGAGGTCTATGTGGACGACATGATTGCCAAGTCTAAAATCGAGGAGGAGCACCTTGTCAACTTGTAGAAGTTGTTCGAAAGGCTTAAGAAATATCGATTGAGGTTAAACCCCGCTAACTTCACCTTCGGGGTTAAGTCAGGGAAATTACTAGGGTTCATCGTAAGCCAGAAAGGGATAAAGGTGGACCCCGAAAAGGTGAAAGCCATCCTTGAGATGCCAGAACCGCGTACCGAGAGGCAGGTCCGAGGTTTTCTGGGGCGTTTGAACTACATTTCCAGATTCATATCACAGCTCACCGCTATCTGTGAGCCGTTGTTCAAACTCTTACGCAAAAACCAATCTGTTCGCTGGAACGAGGATTGTCAAGAGGCATTTGGGAGGATCAAACAGTATCTCATGAACCCTCCCGTGCTTATGCCACCGGTACCCGGAAGACCTCTCATCTTGTATATGACGATTTTGGATGAGTCAATGGGATGTATGCTGGGGCAACATGACGACTCCGGGAAAAGAGAGCGCGCTGTCTACTACTTGAGTAAGAAGTTCACGGCTTGTGAAATGAACTACTCTCTGCTCGAAAAAACATGTTGTGCTTTAGTCTGGGCGTCCCACCGTCTAAGACAATACATGATGAGCCATACCACTTGGTTGATATCCAAGATGGACCCAGTTAAGTTCATCTTTGAGAAGCCTGCTCTCACAGGGCGGATCGCCCGGTGGCAGGTCTTGCTATCCGAGTTTGATATAGTCTACGTCACCCAAAAGGCGATAAAAGGAAGTGCCTTGGCAGATTACTTGGCTCAGCAGCCTCTCAACGACTATCAACCCATGCATCCCGAGTTCCCGGATGAGGACATCATGGCCTTGTTTGAGGAAAAGCTAGACGAGGACCGGGACAAGTGGATCGTGTGGTTTGATGGAGCGTCAAATGTTCTAGGCCATGGCGTTGGGGCAGTATTGGTCTCTCCAGACAATCAATGTATACCTTTCACAGCCAGGCCGGGGTTCGACTGCACCAACAACATGGCTGAGTATGAAGCATGCGCCCTGGCCGTCCAGGTAGCAATTGACTCTAATGTCAAGCTACTCAAGGTGTACGGCGACTCGGCACTGGTGATTCACCAGTTGAGAGGGGAATGGGAAACTAGAGACCACAAGCTGATACCCTACCAAGCCTATATGAAGGAATTAGCTGGTTTCTTTGATGAGATCTCCTTCCATCACGTTCCCCGAGAGGAAAATCAAATGGCAGATGCGCTTGCCACTTTAGCGTCCATGTTCCAGCTAACACCGCATGGGGACCTACCGTACATTGAGTTCAGGTGTCGTGGCAGACCCGCACATTGTTGTCTAGTGGAAGAGGAACGGGACGGCAAGCCTTGGTATTTCGATATCAAGCGATACGTTGAAAGCAAAGAGTACCCACCGGAGGCTTCCGACAACGACAAAGGACCTTGAGGAGATTGGCGGCCGGCTTTTTCATGAGTGGAAGCATACTATACAAGAGAAACCATGACATGGTTCTGCTACGCTGTGTGAATGCTAAGGAAGCAGAAAACATGTTGGGGGAGGTCCACGAAGGCTCTTTTGGTACGCACGCTAATGGGCACGCCATGGCTAGAAAGATCTTAAGGGCGGGTTACTATTGGCTCACCATGGAAAGCGATTGCTGTCTCCATGTGAGGAAATGTCACAAATGCCAGACATTCGCAGACAATGTCAACGCTCCTCCCTTGCCTCTGAATGTCTTGGCCGCACCATGGACGTTTTCCATGTGGGGAATAGATGTGATTGGGGCCATAGAGCCCAAAGCTGCAAATGGAGATCGTTTCATCCTAGTGGCGATTGATTACTTCATTAAGTGGGTCGAAGCCACGTCGTACGCTAGCGTCACCAGGAGTGTGGTGGTCAGGTTCATTAAGAGGGAAATCATCTGCCGATATGGTTTGCCAAGGAAGATTATCACGGACAACGGCACCAACTTAAACAACAAGATGATGGGGGAAATGTGCGAAGAGTTTAAGATCCAACATCATAATTCCACGCCCTACCGACCAAAGATGAACTGAGCCGTGGAGGCAGCCAATAAGAATATCAAGAAGATTATCCAGAAGATGACCGTGTCATACAAAGATTGGCATGAGATGCTCCCATTCGTGTTACACGGTTACCGAACCTCAGTGTGCACGTCAACTGGGGCAACACCGTTCTCATTGGTATATGGAATGGAGGATGTGCTACCGTTTGAGGTGGAAGTCCCGTCATTAAGAATCTTGGCGGAATCCGGATTAAAGAAATCGGAATGGGTTCAAGCACGTTTCGATCAGCTTAATCTCTTAGAAGGCAAGCGTTTGGCCACCATGAGTCATGGGCGTTTATATCAGAAACGAGTGAAGAACGCTTTTGACAAGATGGTATGTACGCGCCAGTTCAACGAAGGGGACTTGGTGTTGAACAAAGTCTCCCAAGCTCTGAAAGACAACAGAGGGAAGTGGGCCCTGAACTACGAAGGGTCTTTCGTTGTAAAAAGGGCTTTCTCCGGAGGGGCCCTGGTGCTCACCAACATGGATGGCGAGGAGCTACCTTCACCCGTGAACTTCGATGTTGTCAAGCGATACTACGCTTAGGATCTGGGGCAATTGAGGAAGTCGCTGCATGTTCTTTTATTTTTGTATGTCCTTCTTGGTTTCTCCCAGGGATTCCAGTCCTCTGTAATTTTCTCATCATAATCTTTTCAAAGAAGAAGAATGTGGGATTGAGATTCCGGTCCTCACTTTGTGCTTTAAAATATGTGCAGTATTTGATAACCTGAGCCTTTTCGCTCAGTCCATGGGATGCCCCAAGCGCTTAATTGAAACTGAACCCGACCAGCTTTCGCTAAAAAGATAAAAAGATTATTACATTTGAAAACGCTAATGCATACGCATACGCATGCATATTTGTTATCTTATGACAGGAGTAGAATCGTCTTAGGCGATGGTCAAATGCCAAGCCGAATCCAAAGACAGAGACAAATCGAGGTGCCGTAACGCGGCCACAATTTGCTGCGCAATGTCGTTTCCTGCATTCAGGTACTTAGGGACGAACGCGAGTAGAGGCTAGGCCTATGATCGATGGATCGTCGTCCCATGCCCAACTCTGGAAAAGCGGGAAGCGCAGCTGGGAGGAAGCCTAGTATCCTTTAAATTCCCAGTTATTATTAATGTTGTATCTTTAAGGTAATAGTTGGATGCCAAATCTACCTTAAGGAGAGGGTTCGAGTAAGCGACCGCCAACCCATAGAGAGCGCATACCTGTGTCTTCCCAAAAAAAAAATACAAGGTTAGCTCGCCTGGGCGAGCACCCCTGCACTGGAAACATAAAAACGAGGGGAGGGGGAGTTTCTCTCCACCCAAAACTCCCCTCCTTCATTCAAAAAATGCAAATACCCACGGGTTTTGCAGATTTTCTCCCCTAGGCCACCATTTTTACGCTTTTGCTTCCATTTTTAGTCTCTTTGGTCACTCCATACAAGTAAGTGCACTACCCTTTGGTTTCTAGCTTTCCATTGATGCCTTTTATGCTTTGAATGGTACATAATTTGACCAATTCTGTGAGACAATTTGGGGCAAATTTATGCTTTGTTTCTTTGAATTGAGGGGTTGTAGGGGATGGCCTTAGGCCTAGGTTGTGTTCTGAGATGATGGGGCAAGCCACATTGCCCCCATTCTCTTGTTGTTGGTACCCAAAAGTACGCCCACCAAGTGCTCGGTGAAATGCCTCAAGGGTATTTTTGCCTAAGTTTGTGAATATGGCCTTTTGATTGGATTTGTGTATGTATGATTACCATTTTTGGATGCGGACAGCTTGCGAAAATTAGGTTAAAAGCCAAAACATGACTTAGGCCTGGGGGGGGGGGGGGGAGGGCAAGCCTTTGTTTGTTGAAAATACAAGAAGGCATGATGAGTTTAGCATATTGGTGAGGTTTCACCTTAAGGCCAGCACTTGGTTTGAGCTGCACCATGTTTTCCTTGTACCTAGATAGTGTGAAAATGTTGTTCACCATGTACATGTGTATGTTGAATAGTTAGCTAAATGCTTTGCAAAACGTGCATATATGTTGAAAATGGCACGAAAATGCTGCTCAAAGTAGGAACATATGATATGAAATTGCCTTTCAAGAATGTGAATGAGTAGTACAAAAATTACTTTTCCAGTGAAGGTGCAATATGAATTTGTTTTCAAATGAGTGTAAGCATGTGCGAATATAACATGAAATTGCCTCTCAAATGTACGAACATGTATGTGAATGAAATGTGAACATATAGCAAAAAGAATGGGGGAGGTGGTTAGCAAGAGCCTTGGAAAATATGTATGGATAGTTTGACACATAGCATAAGGAATTTATTTGCAAAAATGTAGGTGCATCATGTAGGGTGCCGTTCATCAAGAGAAAGATAGGTATAAATATATGAATATCCTAGGAGAACCCGCGCATTAACATGTAAGCATTTCTTTCAAAATTCATATGGATGTTTATGCTTTGTTGGAAAAAGGGTATGCTGTTTGGCTTGATCTGGCTTTCGTTTTGATTAAGTTTTTCTTGAACTAACTTTCTAAACGTTTTTGCAGGAAATGGCTCCGAAGAAACTCTCCACGAAGAGGTCTAGAAGAGACGCCGTAGAAGAAGGGTCCAGTGCTGCCCCCGAGTTTGATAGTCATCGTTTCCAGAGCGCCGAGCACCAGCAGCATTTCGAGGCCATCAAAGGATGGTAGTTCCACAGAGAGAGGCGTGTCCAGCTCAGAGAGGATGAGTATACGAACTTTCAGAAGGAGATAGCTCGCAGACGTTCGACATCGCTGGTGACTCCCATGGCTAAGTTTGACCCTGAGATAGTCCTAGAGTTCTATGCTAGTGCTTGGCCCACAGAGGACGGAGTGCAAGACATGCGTTCATGGGTGAGGGGTCAGTGGATTCCCTTTGATGCAGATGCCCTCAGCCAGTTCCTGGGTGGCCTGCTAGTTTTGGAGGAAGACCAGCAATGTGAGTTCAACTAGAGGAGGAACAGGGCCTCCGCCAGTCATTCAGGGTTCCCGTCACCCCTAGTAAAGTGATCCGACCGCCGATCACCCGGGCTTTCATCGAGAAGTACTGCACGCCTAGGCAGGCACAAGGTGATGCACATCAGGCTGTAGACACACCGCCACCACCTCGGCAGGCTGATCCCGCTGGATCACTAGGCATGGAGCGTTATCTATAGCACTTGGTTCGCCAACAAGCGGCCAATCACCATGGGCAGGTATAGATACATGAGTGTCTCTACCGATTCAGCCTCAGTTAGCAGGGGTAGGGTTCCGCTCCGTTTGCATGCCTTACTACGGAGCAGTTTGGGGCTGAGGTCGCACGACCCGGAGACTGGCTCGAGGCCCAGGCAGGGGAGGAGCCTGCAGGATCCCCCGATGAGGCAGAGGAGGCCCGTATGGATGAAGATATGACTGACTTGCTCGGTTTCTTGAGAGGAAGCGGAGCCACGTGACCGAGGTCACTGCACTTTTGTTATTGACATTACTGTTTATGTCTATGTTGCTATTGAAATTACTGTTTTCTGTTATTGTGTATATGGTTACTAACGTTGATGTTATTATTTTTTGTTTCTGTTAGAATTTTGCGTTATGGCTCTCAGTTATTTTGTCACCGTTTTTTTTTTACTTACCATTTCGTGCGTTTTTTTCGTTTACCTTGTGGTTAGACGTAAGTAGGTAGTGTGCGCCCTCGTCCGCACGACCTTTTCAAAAAGAAAAAGAGAAAAAATGAAATAAACAAATGATAATAAATAAAAAGAAAAAGAGAGAAAAAAAGGAAAAAAATAATAATAAGTTGTCTAGCTAAAAAAACCAACATGCTTTTGAAAAGAGATAACTTCCAGCTTTTCTTTGAAAAATTCACTGATCATAACCAGTTTTTTTGAAAATAAAAATGTGTAATACACCTGAAGAGTGAATGCTGTGAAAATTTTCCCGAACGCCCAAAATAGACTCAGATGAATGCATGAATTGATAAAAGAACAAATTTTGGAAATACTGGGTTGACTTAAATAGAAAAAAAATGAATCCTGAGCCCTAGTGTCACATGACCATAAAAACTTGATGCTTGAGTGACCACATGGGTGCATGCATGACTAGTTTTGCATAAAATTTCCATATCATCATTGTTGCGTGTGTGTCATGGAAATAATGCGGGACATCCCTTTTATCCCTGAATCACTGGCCAAACCCTGACATATATCATGTCCAGCCGTTCTACAAGCCTTTAGCCAAAATCCTAACTTACCATAAACCTCAACCCAGGGTGAGAATGTCCATCCTTGCTCTCGGAAGAAAAACAAAAAAGAAAAAAGGGAGAAAAGGAGAAAATTCCCCAATCAAAGAATGGGAGAAAGCAAAAAAGAAAGAAAATTCCCGATCAAAGATCGGAAGAAAACAAAAGAAATATGTAGAAAGGTCTTTGGACCAGATAATATCTGGACAATATTGTCACCAAGTAAACAAAAAAAAGGAAAGGAAACCACGACCTAAAGTGGTCCTCTCCCTTTGGTTGCCAACCAAAATCCTGTGCGTCGGTGGCTTGTTCACCTCACACTAAACAAAAATAGAAAAGGAAAAGGCCAAGAACACTCAAAGCCAAATTTCCCAAAGAAACAAACCATTCCCAAGAAAAAGTCCTATTAATCCATGATCATGCATGTAATCTTTGATTTGATAGGAAATGATGTGCAAAACCAAATCATGGCATATCTATGGTTCGGAATTAGGATGAAACACTTACCTATGTGAGGTTGATACACTTTGAGTGAGTTTCTTCTATTTTTGTTGAACCCAGTGTTTCCTCTAAATGGTCGTTTAGAAATGAAATGCTAACATCCAAAATCTCATTTATGGTTATGAGAAAATTTCATCAGCATACTCTCCTTCCCCGGTAGATACATTGTTTTTCATCCAAAAAGCATATGTTGCTCTAATCAGTTGGAAGTTTTGTCTCTTCACTAAAGCATGTTCGCATTTTAGTGAAGAAAACACTGAGACTATTTTAGTCTCACAGTTATCCAGAACTACGTAGGTCTGAGTTCCTCATCACAAATTGAGGATACGTAGGAGTAAGAGCCTCGCTTTTGTCGGCCGCCCCACAATCTGACCATGAGGTCATGTGACATGCAGAGACAAATTATGGTCATTCCGCACCTTTTGTCAACCAGAGGCAAGTGAGCCCGTTGACACCCAGAGACAAATTATGTTCATTCTGCACCTTTTGGTCATCCAGAGGCGGCGAGCCCGATGACATGTGGAGACAAATTATGGTCATTTCGCACCTTTTGTCAACCAAAGGCAAGCGAGCCCGTTGACACGCAGAGACAAATTATGGTCATTCTGAACCTTTTGTCATCCAGAGGCGACAAGCCCGATGACATGCAGAGAAAAATTATGGTCATTCCACACCTTTTGTCAACCAGAGGCAAGCGAGCCCGTTGACACGCAGAGACAAATTATGGTCATTCTGCACCTTTGTCATCCAGAGGCGGCGGGCCCAATGACATGCGGAGACAAATTATCGTCATCCACACACCTTTTCGCCATCCAGAGACGATCGAGTCCGATGGCACGCAGAGACAAATTATGGTCATTCTGCACCTTTGTCATCTGTCATACCCTAATTTCGTCCAGGGACTGTTGCTTGATGGCATGCAACCTTTGATTGACCGCTTCAAAATACTTAGCACCCTTTGTTGCGCAATATGTGAAGTCCCAAGATGCGCTGGAAATCAAAAGAAAGCATGGTTACGCGATCCGTGAAATTCCGTAATGTGGTGGAAACCAAAAGGAAGTATTGTTACGCAATCCGTGAGTTTCCGTAACTTCTTCGAAAGCTAAAAACGAGTAAATACATGATTCGTAAGGTTCCGTAACCTTACGGAAAGAAAATAAGTATCGTTACGAAATTTGTAAAGTTTCGTAACGTTGCGGAAAAAGAATCACCAAAAAAAGCAAGGGGGTGTATTTAGTAAAATGGGGGGTGCAAATAGTAATTTTCGAATCTGGGCACTTCTAGGGGTTTCTGGGAAATTTCTTGCTTAAGGTGGAAGAAACCAAGCTCGCCTGGGCGAGCTAGGTGGCAACCACCTCCCCCGTGTTGTTAAAAAATGGGCTTCCGGGACACCCGTAATGCTTCCGTAAAATTCCCATAACCCTAAATAAGCATATTTAACTTAATATGGGTGAGAAGGAAGAGAAAAAAGAAGAAAATCAAGTCCTATAGGCTTCCATAAGGCTTTCGCTAAATTACGAAAGAAGGGGGAGTGAACTTATCCAAAATAGAGGGGTGCAAATAGCAATTTTGAAATTTTGGGCCTTCTAGAGTATTTTCGATGCTGGATTGCTTCTGGAGGAGGCAACCCAGCTCGCTTGGGCGAGCTGGGCGGCAACCGCCTCCCCCTTTTTCCTATAAATAGGCTGAAGGGGGTTGTTCTAAGGGTCCCGGATCCCCCTGGTGATGTATTTCAGCTGTTTTGTGTGGAAAAAAAATTTCCGTGAAGAAAATCCAAGCCGAGGTGCTTCCGTAACGCTTCCAAGATGTTTCTGTAAGCAAATCCGTGAAGGTTTTCCTCCGTTATTCACCGTTCTTCGTCTGTTCTTCGTTCTTCAACGGGTAAGTTTCCAAATCCGAGACTTTTAGTTCATTTCTTGTTTCTTGGCTTTCATTTTTATTTCGTTCAATTTCGGTTTCTTTTCTTCCGTTTTTGACGTGCTTTAACCGATCGTTTAAGTCGTTTTCTCGCCTAATCAAAAAAATAAAATAAATTTCCACCGATCATTCGAATTGTAATATCCGTTAATTTCTGTTAAAATGAAATCCGATCGTTCGGTCATGCCGTAACCACGTTGGAAACCAAAAAGAGGTAAAATAATAATATAATAATCAAAAAATATCTTTTAGTAAAATAAACCAAAAAAGCAATCAGACATTTCTCTTTGGGATTTCTCTTTCTTAATTGAATTGACTAATAACTAAAGTGAAACTAAGGCTAAAATCAATTCGCAAAGTCAAGCTCGTCTGCGAAAAATCACTAAAAAAGGATTTTAAGATTCAATACCTCATTTTTTTTCTTACCAAGTAAAAAGGATCATTTTTAAGGTCCAACGCCTTAAAATGACCGCCTTCCAAGTAAAAAGAATCGCTTGATTCACCCCCGAAAGAACTACGTAGGTCTGATTTCCTCTTCGATGGAGGGTACGTAGGAGCAAAAGCCCCATTGTTGTCGACCTCAAAAATAAAAAAGGAAATAAAAGGTAAGATATCACAATTTCACAATTCTAAAAAATAGGTTGTTGTCCTTTGAGACAAACGTGAGAGGTGCTAATACCTTCCTCAAACGTAAATACAACTCCTGAACTTAGAATTTTCGTTTTGACCGGTTTCCTTCTATTTTTCTGACGTTTTCCACAAATAAACGTTGGTGGCAACTCCGCGCATCTTTCCTCCTTTGGAAAGCGCACCCGTGAGGCTCGCCTCACTCGCTCGCAAAAGGGCATGTTGCGACATCATTCAGAGGCGGCGAGCCCGATGACATTCGGGGAACCATTTGGTCCCGCACTTTTTTTCAGCTTTTGTCATCCAGAGGCGGCGGGCCCGATGACATGCAGGGAACCATTTGGTCCCGCACTTTTTTTCACCTTTTGTCATCCAGAGGCGGCGGGCCCAATGACATGCGGGGAACCATTTGGTCCCGCACCTTTTTTCACCTTTTGTCATCCAGAGGCGGCAGGCCCGATGACATGCGGGGAACCATTTGGTCTCGCACTTTTTTTCAACTTTTGTCATCCAGAGGCGGCGGGCCTGATGACATACGGGGAACCATTTGGTCCCGCACTTTTTTTCACCTTTTGTCAACCAGGGGCGGCGGGCCCGATGACATGCGGGGGAACCTTTTGGCCCCACACTTTTTCACCTTTGGTTATGTAGAGACGGTGGGTCCGATGACATGCGGGGGAACCTTATGGTCCCGCACCTTTTTTTTCACTATCCAGAGACAATCAAGTCCGATAGCATGCAGAGACAAATTATGGTCATCCGCACGCTTTTGCTATCTGTAACACTTGATGCCTGATAACACGCAGAGACTAACGTTGTCTTCTGCACCTTTTGTCATTCAGGGACAACGAGTCGGGCGGTGGACGAAGATACCTTATGGTCATCCGCGCCTTTCGTCGATTGAAAGGAACGAATTCGGTAGTATCAGGATGATGTTGGTCGTTCGGTGCTGACCATTTTCAAAATTTGTTACAGGTTTTTTCACTCTCATCGTCCGGAAACATTCAAGTCCAGCGACGCACAGAATTCTTCTCTGCTGGGAAAAGGCGATTGGGTGCAATGGCAAAGGGAAGTTTTGTGGTTGTCCAACTTTGTCGTTTTCAAAACACTGAAGTTTATTGACGCTTCTGATGCCTTTTCTTTTCTTACTGAACGACAGGTTCCGTTGGCGGGGATATTGACCGGCCGAATGATATTCCGCTCGAACAAAATTAGTGTCTTATTTTTACTTCCCTTTTATCTCCAATAAAAGACAAGTAAAAAGGGGCAACTGTCATACCCTAATTTCGTCCGGAGACCATATGTTCGGTGGGATGCAACCTTCGCTTGACCACTTCAAGGTACTTGACACCCATCCTTAGGCAATCCGTGAAGTGCCCTGGCATGTCGAGAGTCGAAAGAAAGCGTTAATGCGCAATCCGTAAAGTTCCATAACATTCCAGAAGCCAAAGAGGGGACGATTGTGTAATCCATAGGGTTTCGTGACATTACGGAAAGAAAATAAGTATCGTTACGTAATTCGTAAAGTTTTGTAACGTTACAAAAAAAGAATCAGTAAAAAAGGGCAGAGGGGGTGTATTTAGTAAACAGGGGTGTACAAATAGCAATCAGGCCCACTTGGGCCTTCCAGGATGTTCCAACAGAAGGCGGTGCCTTTTGGTGGAAGCAACCCAGCTCGCCTGGGCGAGCTGGTTGGGCGAGCTGGGCAGCAACCACCTCCCTATTTTCCCCTATAAATAGGGGAAGGAGGGCAAAAGAAATTCGTTCAACCCTCTTGTGATGCAATCCTACCCCGCAAGGGCATTGGATAAAAGACTCCAGGTAGATTGGGCCAGAGATCCAAGGGAAGGCCCTAGGGTTCTCATGAGCCTTAGGGTAGATTTTGAGCCCCTGGGCTAAGTATGAGCCCGCTTATCTTTGTAAATATTAGAATAGGTATTTTTCCTTCGTTTAGGCCTTGTATTTTGGCCATTCCAGTAGTATAGGGTTTTAGCCTTGTATTTCGAGGCATTTTGAGTAGTCTTTGTAGTAGGGACTTTTCTTTGTATTTTCATGTATTTTGTCATGGGGGTGAGCTTAGCTATTATAGGGGGTGTGTAGCTAAGTTCCAGCTTCTCATCTCAAGGAGATGAGCTTAGCTATTAGAGAGGTGTGTGTAGCTAAGCTCTAGCTTCTTTAGGAATCTTTTCAAGGAAGCTTCTCAAGGAGGTGAACTTAGTTATTTGAGGGGTGTGTGTAGCTAAGCTCTAGCTTTTCAAGGAAGTTTTCTCAAAGAAGCTTCTCAAGGAAGTTTTCTCATGAAAGCTTCTCAAGGAAGCTACCTAGTCTATAAATAGAAACATGTGTAACACTTGTTGTAACTTTGATGAATGAGAGTCTTGTGAGACACAAATAAAAGTTCAACTTCTCTCCCTTTTTTCTTCCTTCAATTTCGTGCTCCCCCCTCTCTCTTTCTCTCCCTCTTTCTTTTCCTCCATTAAAGCATCATCTTCAAGCTTCTTATCCAAGGCAATTCTTGGTGGTGAAGCTCCTTCTTCCTTGGCTTATTCCCTAGTGGATGGTGCCTCCCCTCTCCTCTTCTCCTTTGCCTTCCGCTGCATCTCCATGGTGTAAAATCACCATTCAAGGACCTCATTGAAGCTCAAAGATCCAGCCTCCATAGAAGCTCCACAAGCAAGCTTCCATCAAGTTTCCCTCCACCTTGGAAAGGATTTGACCTCAAATCCCGAGGTTCTTCATACTCTGGGCTCCTTCCTTCAACACCTGTAAAAAGAACAAAAACATATGTATTAGTGGTGTTTGGTATGTTGAAGTAAGGTAAGGTCTGAAAACCCATTTCTTGGGCATCTTCCCATGAAGGAACATGGTTTCTCACCAACTCAATGAGTGGTGCTACAAGTATAGAAAAATATGGGACAAACCTTTTGTAAAAGTTTGTTAAGTCATGGAAGCACCAAATTTTTCTTATACTTGGTGGAGTGGGCCACTCAGGAATGACCTTTATTCTCTTAGGGTCCATGGGAACCCCTTGATCACTATTTAAAAAATTAAGGAATGTAATGCAATAAAGCGTACCTTTTTCTGTAGTTTTATGTTGATTATTCCTACAAAAAATACGACAAACCTAAGGTGTCCCATATGAGCACCTAAGTTTGTATTAAAACCAAAAATAAGAACAAGCCTACCTAATGGGTCCCTATGTACACACACCATGAAGATGTTAGGTGTACGAGTGATTTTATGAAAGAGGGTTGCACCACTCAAAACATTCATCATACCACCTAATCTAGGGACTTGGTGCCTAATAATACCTATTTTGGGCACCAACAAAGCACAAAGATTTAAGCTCTCTTGAACCAAACCCTCATCCAACAACTTCTTTACTTGAGGAATAAACTCAAGCCCAAGAGGTGTGGCAATGCTAGCAAGTGTATTTTTACAAAAGAGAAAATGTGGAGGTTGTCTAAGAGGGAAAGTTTCTTTAATGTTTGTCTTTATTGTAAAATGAGTTTCCTTCTTAGCTAACCTCTTGGAGGAGACACTTACCTCCTTACACTTCTCTTTAACCACTAATGGTTGTCCATCTTCTTGGGGGTAGATTTCTTCACTAGATTCTTCCCCTTTTGCTTCTTCACTTTCACTAGAGGAAGGTGAAGTAGTAACCTCATCTTGGCTACTATAAATGTCTTGGCCCCTCATAATCATGGTTTTTGTGGTGGGGCATTGAGAAGTAATGTGTCCTCTTCCAAGACATTTAAAGCACTTTATAGAGCTAGTTTTCTCTTGCATACTAGCCTTAGGGGCTTGCTTTTCTATTGCCTTCCCCTTATCATCTTTGGGCTTAGAAGGTGTCACCCCTAAGATGCCTTGGCCTTGGTCTTTCTTTGGATAAGAGTGGGAGCCATAAGATTTTGAAGTAGACTTCTTTTTAAGTTGTTGCTCTACCCTTATTTCCCAATCTAAGTTAGCCTCTACATTGTCCTTCCCATGGAAGTATGAGAGGTTAATGTTAGCCTCTTGAGGCTTTCTTTCCTTTTCTCTTCTATGGGAGTGACGTCTAAGATGTGACCTATGCCTTCCTTCGTAATAGTCACGAAGTTCTTCACTTAGGCTCTTGCAAGAGTTATGACTACTATAGGAGGCATGTTTTTCTCTTTTCATTTCTTTCATTATTTTTCTTCTTTCTTCCTCTCTTATTTTATTTCTTTCATCTTGACTTATTTCTTCCACTCTTTTTTTTTCCTTTTTCTTTTCTCTCTTGTTTTTCTTTCCATAACTTGAGCGAACTCAACTCATCTAAGATTCTAGATAAAGGGTCTTTATGACTAGTACCCTCGCCATTAACACTAGATGAATGATGACTCATGTTGGTTCCTAAGTTGTGGTTCTTTCTTGTTGGAGGTTTGAAAACAAAAGGTAAAAGAAACTATGGTTGAAACTAGCCAAAATAAACACTAAAAAAGGTGTGAAAGATAAGGGGAAAAACTAATTGGCAAAATTCAAGCTATCTAGGTGGTTTGACAATGGAAGGTAAATGAAATAAGCTATGAAAGTAAGCAAGAAAAGTAAACTAGGTGAATCCTAAGAGTGTTTGGATGACCACATTCAAGGTTCCCAACAAAACACTCACTATCCTAAGGAAAAATTGCCTAAAATTATTACACACAAATGGAAGTTTGGTAACCTATTGGAGGCTCCCAACACACTCCCAATGAAAGACCTTTTTGTTACAAAACTTGAAAGCAATGAAGGTAAGTAAATTGCAAATTACTAAATTACAAAACGGTCGTCAATTTTGGTGGTTGTTCTCTCTTTGGTGATTCACTCAATTTGGAGTGCTTCTTAGTCCAATAGCTCTTAATGTGGTTGGCCCCTTTCTTCTTGACTCAAATTCTTCAAGGGATGGCACCAATCCTCCTTCCATTTCCCTATATGGCAACCCACAAACAAGGAAACAAAGAGACAAGCAATAACCAAAGACCAAAAAAAATGAAATGAAAGCTAAACCAATGGAATTTTAACAAGACAATTTTTCAAGGATTACTCAACAATTAAAGCAATGAAAAGGACATAGAAGCAAGCTAGGACTCAAAGAGAAACTTAGAATGGCTCTAGAGTAGAGTAAAAAAACTATAAAAAAAAAGCCTCAACAAACCTCTAGCTTTGGCACTTGTTTTCACAATAATTTTCAATTGAAATTTCGGAACTAAGATTGGTATAACATAGGAACAAATTATAGAATAAATTTTGAGCCAAAACAACAAGCACACTTCCCTTTCACTTTTTTTTTCTGGATACTGATTTTTCTGCCAACTTGTGTGATTTTTCTTATTTTTCCCTTTTATCCAAATCACTTGGTTCTTTTTGTATAACTTTTTTCCAGATGTCTAGAAAATTCAGTAAAAATTTCAGCTCAAAATTCGAAGTAACCAATTCTCAATAATTTTTACAAGTTTGTATGTCCAAGCTGCCAGCACCAGCGATTTTTTTTTAAGCATGGTTTATTGATTGCCTTGGGCTTACTTTCAACCTTCCTATGTATGTTGAACTCACTAGTATTTTTTACCACAGTTTTAGGAGTTCAATATTCACTTAGGATCAACATTTCAGCCAGAAATTCAACCACCAAAACTCAAATTCACAATAGACACAATGATAAGGAAACCTAAAAGTTCAAGAAAAGGTTCACAATCAAAGACTCTCTAAGAATTTTGCATGAACATGTTAAGGACTAATTAACATGAAAGATTTGACTCAAATAAAATAATAGGCTAAAAGAATTTCATACACTCATGAACAAATGAGTTAGACAAAGAAACAAGAAAATAAAATTCAGCACAACATAAGAAATCTTATGTGACAAGTTTCATGACTAGACATGACTTCTATGACAAAACTACAATAGGTGAACAAGTAAGTCTAGATTTTTGAGGTTTTCTTCTACTTTAATATTTTTGTAAGAATTTTATGGTTTAGGTTTCAGCCACAAAAAATAACAAGACAAAACTCAAAGGAACCTAAACTCAACACAATTCATGGTTCAAGAACAAGAACAAGAAATTTGAACCATAGAAAATCAAATCTAGCTTCTATAGCAAGTTTAATCGGTGGAAAATCTAAAGAATCATGTTAACAACATTTAGCACAAGACATGTGAGGAGATACATGGAGAAAAATGAAGAAACAACAATGGAAGAGAAGGTAAAGCAAAAAAATTAATGGAGATTTAAGGAGCACCTACTTGAAGCTCTTGTGCTCTGATTACCAATTGATGGAAGCTTGCTTGTGGAGCTTCTATGGAGGCTGGATCTTTGAGCTTCAATGAGGTCCTTCAATGGTGATTTTACACCATGGAGATGCAGCAGAAGGCAAAGGAGAAGAGGAGAAGGGAGGCATCATCCACTAGGGAATAAGCCAAGGAAGAAGGAGTTTCACCACCAAGAATTGCCTTGGATAAGAAGCTTGAAGAGGATTCTTTAATGGAGGAAAAGAAAGAGGGAGAGAAAGAGAGAGGGGGGAGCACGAAATTGAAGGAAGAAAAAAGGGAGAGAAGTTGAACTTTGAGTTGTGTCTCACAAGACTCTCATTCATCAAAGTTACAACAAGTGTTACACATGTTTCTATTTATAGACTAGGTAGCTTCCTTGAGAAGCTTTCTTGAGAAAACTTCCTTGAGAAGCTTCTTTGAGAAAACTTCCTTGAGAAGCTAGAGCTTAGCTACACACACTCCTATAATAACTAAGCTCACCTCCTTGAGAAGCTTCCTTGAAAAGATTCCTAAAGAAGCTAGAGCTTAGCTACACACACCTCTCTAATAGCTAAGCTCACCTCCTTGAGATGAGAAGCTTGAACTTAGCTACACACCCCCTATAATAGCTAAGCTCACCCCCATGACAAAATACATGAAAATACAAAAAAAAGTCCCTACTACAAAGACTACTCAAAATGCCTCGAAATACAAGGCTAAAACCCTATACTACTAGAATGGCCAAAATACAAGGCCTAAACGAAGGAAAAAAAACCTATTCTAATATTTACAAAGATAAGCGGGCTCATACTTAGCCCATGGGCTCAAAATCTACCCTAAGGCTCATGAGAACCCTAGGGCCTTCCCTTGGATCTCTGGCCCAATCTACTTGGAATCTTCTATCCAATGCCCTTGTGGGGTAGGATTGCATCATCTTGGTATCTAAGATTCACTTAAATTAGTGAGAAAAATTGTTTCCATGAAGAAAATCCAAGCCGAGGCGCTTCCGTAACGCTTCTGAGACGTTTTCGTGGGCGATTTCGTGAAGATTTTCCACCGTTCTTCATCGTTCTTCGTCGTTCTTCGGTCTTCAACCGGTAAGTTCCCGAAATCGAACCTTTCAATTCATTCTATGTACCCTTAGTGGTCCCCACTTGTTTCGCGTGCTTTTATTTTTATTACGTTTGCTTTCTGTACCCCCTTTTGACGTGCTTTAGTCATTTATTTAAGTCATTTTCTCACCTAATCAAAAATAAAATAAATTTCCACCGATCATTTGAGTTGTAACATCTTTTAATTTCTGTTAGAATAAAATCCGACCGATCTTTCACGCCGTAACCACGTTTGAAACCAAAAAGAGGCAAAATAATAATATAATAATCAAAAAAATATATTTTAATAAAATAATCAAAAAAATCAATCGGACGTTTTTTTTCTCTGGGATTTTCTTTCTTGATCAAATTGACTAATAACCAAAGTGAAACTAAGGCTAAAATCAATTCATAAATCAAGCTTTTGTCATCACCTAAAAACCATTTTTAAAGGTCCAATGCCTTGAAATGGTCCTTTTCGCTTTTATTGGTTAAACGTGGGTTTTTAAAAGCCTAAAATCAACACATAGCTTTGTCACCTCTTTCAAGAAACCAAGAGATCATTAATGGTCCAATGCCTTAATGTTTTCTCTCCCTTCAAAAGAATCGAAAGATCGTTTAATGGTCCAACGCCTTAAATGACCTTTTATTCAATCAAAATATATCTTGCAAAAAAAGATAAAAACAACTTAACCAACGTTCAATTCTCAAAGAACTACGTAGGTCTGATTTCTTTATCACAATTAAGGAATACGTAGGAGCAAGGGAAACACCCTTGTCGACCACAAAAAGATAAAAAATACAAAACTGGCATAAAAAGACATAAAAACATAAAAAAGGGAAAATAAAACAAATTGAAGTCATATTTGCACACTTGATTAAAGGCTGCTATCCCTTGTGACGGATGCGTGGGGTGCTAATACCTTCCCCGTGCATAAATACAACTCTCAAACCTTTCATGATTAAAGTTCGTAGACCACACCTTTTCGGTTTTCCCGACGTTTTCCTCGAATAAACATTGGTGGCGACTCCGCACATTTTCCTTTCTTGGAAGACTCACCCGTGAGCCCTCGCGTCACCCTCCCGCCGAAGAGTAGGTTGCGACATATGCCATGTCCTTTCTTACCACAGTAAAAACATGTTAAGAAAGGAGAACTATATTTTTGTGTGAATGCAAAGAAATTTTTATAAAATTTTTGTTGTTTGTCAGACTTATATCCTAATCCTGCCTTATCAAAGACACATTTTTGCTTTCCTAATATGATATCTAAGTTATTTTTACCAATGGAAAATTTGCAAGAGTTTTTCAAATCTTTAATTTCTTCTATGTACTTGTTACAACAATTACATGAATTAGATACTTCAATACTATCATGCATGGTAGAAGAATGAATTGTATCATTTGATCTTAAAGTTATAACTTCAGTCTTAAGATTTTCTAATTCTTTATTTAATTTTGAAACTTCTTTTTCTAAGTCTGAAATTGTTTTCTTAGAAGATGAAACCAGTTTTGCAAGTTTAACTGATTCTTTATGTAAATCAACAAATGCATCTAGTAATTCATCAAATGAAATGGATAAGTTGTTATTGGAAGATGTTACCTCTTCATCGCTTTCATAACTCTTGGCCATTATACTTAGGTTTACTACTTCATTTTCTGAATCTTCAGATGAGTCCATATCATTGGCATCCCATGTAATGTAGGCCTTCTTTGCCTTCTTTTCATTAAAAACTTTCTTTTCAGATTTCTCTATTCTTTTCTTGAACATTGGACAATCAACCCTCAGATGTCCAGGTTGATTGCATTCATAACATCTTAGAGTAGAGGATGAATCTTCTGTCTTTTTCTTTGATTTACTCTTACTCTCAAGAATTTGTTGAATCTTTTTACAAATAGACTAAGATCATCATCTTCGTCTATTTCAATTGTGTCCTCCTTATCACTTCCTTCTTGAGTAGATGATGAAGCTTTAAAACAAATTCCTTTCTTTTTCTTATCATTCTCCTCATGTTGATTCAATCTCATCAATTCCATTTCATGTTCCTGTAACTTTCCAAATATAGTAGCAAGAGACATGTTAGATAGATCTCGTGATTTAGTAATGGCTGTTACTTTAGGTTGCCATTCCCTACTTAAGCATCTCAAAACTTTATTGATAAGATCTTCATTTGGAAATATTTTTCCTAAAGATGCAAGATGATTAATTATGTGTGTGAATCTTTGTTGCATGTCTTGCATGCTTTCATTTGGATTCATTCTAAATAATTCATATTCATGAGTTAATGTATTTATCCTAGATCTTTTTACTTCTGTTGTACCTTCATGTGTTACCTGTAAGGTATCCCACATATCTTTTGCTCTTTTACAATTTGATACCTTAAAGTACTTACCCATTCCTAAAGCGAATGTAATTTTATTTTTGGCTTTTAAATTGTATTGAACTAATCTCTTTTCCTCCTCACTCCATTCTTCCCTAGGTTTTTCTATGGTTGTATTTCCTATCACAATAGTGGGAATGTAAGGCCCAATCTCTATGGCTTCCTAGATATTTAGATCTATAGCCTCCATAAATATTTGCATGCGGGTTTTCCAGTAACGGTAACCCACGCCATTAAAAATGGGAGGCCTATTTATAGAATTCCCTTCGAGAAATAAATAGTTTAATGAGACCATTATTCTTGAAGCTTCTAAACTTTATACAAGAATGAAGCTCTGATACCACTTGTTAGACAAGTGGTCTCAGTATCTTAAGAAGGGGGGTTGAATTAAGATGCCAAACTATCCCCAATTAAAATTTGACTCTATTTTTAATTAATAATGAAACCCTAATTATGAATTATTTCAAGAACAATTCAAAATAAACTTCTTTAAAGTGAAATATAAACTGCAATAAAGTAAAAGAAGTTTAAGGGAAGAGAGAATCCAAACTCAATTTTTATACTGATTCAGCCACGCCTTGTGCCTACGTCCAGTCCCCAAGCAACCCGCTTGAGATTTCCACTATCTTGTAAAATCCTTTTACAAAACTCTGAACCACAGAGGGACAACCCTTCCCTTGTGTTCAGATAACCTTACAACTTAAGAGACCCTCGGTCCCTTAATTAATCTCTTTGAATAAGAAGAAGAAGAAGAATTCTCTCTTGAAGAGAAAGATATTACAATTGAAGATCACTCAATATTCTTTATTGAATTTGCAAGTGTTTTGGTCAAGGAATTCTTTTTGAGAGTTATAAGATAATTTGGTAGTGAGAGGATAAGACAATTTGTTCAGGAAAACTCTTTAAGGAATTTCGTGTCCCAAGTCACCTATTTATAGGCCTTTGATGGCCATTCAAAAACTTCTTGAACAATTATGACTCTTGGGAGTTATTTTCGAAAATACCTTACTAGTAATCGATTACATAACTATTGTAATTGATTACGCAATTAGTTTCTGAAGAGTTGTGACTCTTCAGATTTGAAATTTGAATTTTCATGTCTGGTAATCGATTACACACAAGTTGTAATCAATTACAGGCTTTAAAATTTAAATTCAAATTTCTAAAGGCTGTTATAAAACGTTTAAAACTTCTGGTAATCGATTACAAGCTTAAAATTTAAATTCAAATTTCGTAAGAGCATTTTAGAAATTATTTTGGCCATTGGTAATCAATTACTAGGGAGTAAATATCATATTTATGAAATCTCAGAAAAAACTTTTGGAAAATATCCTTTGGCCAAACCTGTGCATTATCAATAAAGAAACTCTTCCTTAGATTCTAGGAACTAAGTTCATCAATTATCTTGAATTTCTGGATTCTTGACTTGGATCAAACGTGAAAAGCGCTTATCTTTGGCATCATCAAAACTTCATATCATATTTGCTTCTACACAATTCTCACTTAATATAAGTAAGGAGAGAGAATCATTAAATGAAAATCAAAACCTAAAAAAATGATAATTTTCAATAAATCCTAATCAATTATAAAAAAAGTCTTAGAATGTGAGGAAAAAAAATATCACACAGATGTTTGTTTTATAACAGGTAATGTTGTTGGACTTAGGTTGAATTAATATGGACAAAACAATTCTTACTTGTAAATGGTTTAAAAGGGGAGGAGAGAAAAGTGTTTGGGGTGAGTTGGGATGTGGTGTGCTCTCCCTGAGAGAAATGATGGTTAGGTATAAAAAAACAGAGAACTTTTCGGCAAAGTTGTTGTGGGGAAATGGTTATGAAGGCTTCTTGGTGAGAAACATTGTCTTTGGTGTGAGGTTTTGAGAGAAAAATGTGTTTGCAAGTTTGAGTAGTCTTGCTGGGGGGGGGGGGGTCACAGGTTCCTAAGGGATCCTAATGGTGGGTGTGATCTTTTGAGTGTGTAATGGTCTAGGGTGATTTCAAAAGTATGCTAAGAGAGTGGTAGGAGAAGGGTGGGAGGTTAGTTTTTGGCACTCTAAGTGGGTTCAAGGAGACTCTATTCATGTTTCAATAGGCTTTTTCTAAACTCGGATAAAAAAAACAATAATATTTCCAGAAAGGGATCATGGTGTAGGAGGGAGTGGGTGTTGAACTTGGAGGAGACAACAATTTTTATGGGAAAATGAAGTGGTACAAAAAATGTGGGAGGTATTTGAAGAGAAAAAAACCAAAATTGAATGTAAAGGATGGGTGCTAGTGAAATTTGGATACAACAAAATCTTATGTTGTGAAGGAAGCATATGGAAAGTTGCATGAGGTTGGTGATGTAGAAGATGTGGATTTTTACAAGCGTGGAAATTTCCTATACCATATAAGATTAAAGGTTTGTTATGGAAGCTATCCCATAATAGGCTTCAAACTATGGTCAATTTGACAATGAGAAATATAATAGAGGGTGTCATCAATCAAAATTGTGTCTTATGCAATGCGGGAAGGAAAACTGCACACCATTTATTCTTGAATTAATGTGGTTCACACATTTGGTATGGACTAGATGTTATCTATAGGGCAATGAAATGAGAGTGCTTCAACTGAAGTTATATTAGTCACTTTTGGCAACACGTGGGGGATCTCAAAGGCAAGAAGGCAAAACTAGTTTGGTGGTTTGTGTGGGCATCATTGGTATGTGGGATTTGGAAACATATAAATGATATCAAATTAACAATGATATATATGTGATTCATAAATGGTCTTTGACGCTGCTAGATACGGGCATGGTCTTGGTGCAAAGCTAACATTCATGGTTTTAATTTAATTCATTCCTTTTCATGTGGAGCATTGATCCAGTTAGCTGCTTGCATTCATTATCATGACAGTGAGGAATATAGTTGGTTCGTTGTGTTGTAATTTATTATGAAGCAATTTTATATAGGAAACGGATACAAGATGCGGGGTATTTATCAGGTAGGTTCTGTTGATTCTTGTATAAACTATAAATAATTTGTAATTTTCCCGATGGTTTGCTACTCCTAGTAACAAATCAAACTGTTCTATTTAATACAATTTTTTTTTCTGTTCAAAAAATAAGAGAAATGGTTTAAATTTTAATATCAATAATTTGACATATGTAATCTAAAATTTGTAAAATATAAGATATATAAGAATAATTATTGAGGATTTTATCCAATCCTTATAAGAGAGATAATACATTTATCTTTTAATACATAATATTTATTAGAAAGTAGTTACTCGTGTTTGAATAAAAAATTAATTAATGAAAAAGACAACATAAAAAAGTCTTATATTTAAGAACAAACAAAGGTGGTATATAATACATATAAAAAAAGTCTTATAATTTGGTAGTACTACTAGAAAAAGAACCTTTTACATCGATTATTTTGGATATTCAACATTAGTTTTGAATCGATGTTGAATCAACTATCATTAAAAGTAGTTCATTTTTAACATCGGACATCGGTTATCGATGTTGAAATCCACTATGCAACATCGGTTCTCCTAAAAATTGATATGGTATAGTAATAGCAAGTAATACAAAATAAAAGCATAAATGAAACCGATTCTCCCCAAAACTGATGTTGTACAGTACTTACAACAACAATTTTAGACAAAACTGATGTTGTATTGTACTATACAACATCGGTTTAGGAAAAACCGATGTTGTAATGCACCATACAACAATAGTTGTCCCCAAAAATGATGTTGTAAGTACTATACAACATCGATTTTCGGGAGAACAGATGTTGTTTTTGTCTATTTTTTAATATTTTGTTTATTTATTAAATGAACTCAAACCTGCAAATTAAAAACATAATTAATCCAGGCCAAAACCAAATCAATCTATAAAATATATATTATATTCAAATTATTAATAAATAAATACTAATAAATACAATAATGTCAATACATAAATACCATTTACAACCTAAGATGTCTCGTATTGCCACGACTAAAAGTTGTTGCATCATGATGTGTCAATCATGAGACTTTAAGCCAACTAATTTCATATCTTTCACCTGCACACAACTCTTAATAGTTGAAGAATATCCAGGTGGCAGTTTCACATGTTACAAACATTGACAAAAACTTGTCTTCTCATTTCTTAACAAAGTATGACATGTTGGAGGCAAGTATATTTTCTTACCATCAAACCTTGGATGTAACTAGTCGTGTATACCCATCTCAGCTAGATCTTGACGAGTATTCAAATCATCCTTTGTCTTGCCTTGAATGTTAAAAAGCGTGCCGATGACACCATCACAAACATTTTTCTCCACATGCATAACATCAATACAATGTCTAACATCTAGATTGAACCAGTATGGAAGATCAAAGAATATCGACCTCTTCTTTCATAGGCAAGTTTTACTTGTTAGCTTCTTTTGGGCCAACTTCTTTTGGGTCTTTCCAAATCTAGTATTGATGTCCCCAATCCACTAAAGAACCTGCTGACAAGTCAAGGGTATCGGCGCAATTTCATGCTCTTGACTTCCATTAAAAGCTTTTTTCAATCGTCAGTAAGGGTGATAAGGTTTCAAAAAATGTTGATGTCGAGTGTACAATGTTTTCTTCCATTTTTTAGTTGTATGTAGCTTATGTTTTCTTCATAGATAGGGCATGCACGATGGTCCTTAACATTGTATCCACTCGAATTCTCATATCCTGGAAAGTCATTAATGGTACAAAATACCATTGCATTCAACTTGAATGTCTTATTTCGATTCCCATCAAACACGTCAACCCCCTCATCTGACAACTTTCTCAACTCTTAAATCAAGGGACTTATATAAACGTCGATGTCATTTCATGGATGTCTTGGCCCCAATATCATCATAGACAACATAATGTATTTTAGCTTCATGTACAACCAATGAGGCAAGTTGTAAATTACTAGCAAGTCCAAGCCTAAGATTTCTTGCATCTTTCCCAAAATTTGGATACAAACGATTAATCTTCTTCCATTGGAAAGAATCAGCCAAATGGTGGAGCATTCCATCACAGTTTCTCCCATTTGCATGTCATCTAAGGTCTTTTGTGTCATCTCCATTTGCAAACAAATGCTTAAACCTTGGAATGATAGAAAGATATCATAACACCTTCGTTGGGGGGGACCTTTCTTTGTGCTTCATCACTGCTATACTCCTCATCATCCTTCACTTTGTACTGTGATACCCCACACATGGGGCATTTATGCATTTCTTCAAACTTGTCTCTATACAGTATGCAATTATTAAGGCATACATGAATTTTCTGATACTCCATTTCCATCAGACATAATATCTTCTTTACCTCATAGTAATTTTTTGGCAATGTGTTTTCTTCTAGAAGCATACCTTGCACTACCTTAAGTAATGAAGTGAAGCTTTTGTCACTCCACCCATATATGGCCTTCACATTAACCAAACTTAACACCATTGACAAAAATTTCAATGACTTCTTGCACCCTAGATACAAAGACTTATTTGAATCTTTTTCCAATGTATCATACATAGAGGCATGTGCTTGGTGAAAATACTCTTGTATAATATCACAAATCATATCTTCTAATCGATCTCCCATTTCTGCATCAACCGGTTTAGTTTGGGAACCCCTTTGCATGTATGTTAATTCACCACACCATATCCATGTTGTATAATTCTTTTTAATCCCATCACATAGAAGATGTTCCCGTATGTCATCTACTGATTGTCGTCTCCCATTCAAACAGTTTATACAAGGATAGAAATATTTCCCATCCTCATCTGGTCAAGTTCTTTCCAAGGCAAATTCCTAGAACTGCTCAACCACTTCCTCATACGCAAAGCTCATGTGACTAGTATTCATCCAACTTTGATCCATCTAATAACTTTTTGATACTCACAAATTTATTCCATGCATGAAAACCTCAATTTTTTCATTAAAGGTGTGACCCTATCCCATTCAGGAAGACATTTTTTTTTATAATAGATTCATATGTAAAGATTAAGTCTCTTTTCTTAGATTTAACAAAATTTCGGTAACATTTCGCATTGATCTCTAAGTACACAACATGAAAGCGATGACATGAATTCCACCGCAATCAAGTATGCACCCGAAGAACAAAGTGAAATACACTATACCAAAATTTCATCAAATTTAAGAAAAGAGAGTTAACCTATGCGTATGAATTTATTATAAAAAATTACTTTTCCCAAACTGTCCAAACGAAAAATTCAAGATTCAATACAACGATTAATCCAAATTGTTTGAAAGAATCATTGTATCAAATCTCAAACGGGAAACTAAGATTCACTCATAATGAACATAACTTATATATAAAACAACAATCATTAATAGAATGAAGAGATACATTAAAATAATCATACCATACACAACTTTGATAAAGTAATTTCAAACTTGTAATAGATTGAAGCTAAATATTTGTAGTGAACATAGTATTTGTAAGAAAATTGTTACGTCAATAACTAGGCTTCGGGTGATTTGTGGTCAGTGACTTTGGGGCTAACAGCATATAACAATTCTTCTCTCTTCGCTCCTATTAATTAAGCTTCATCAAACATAAAAATATTACAATTAATTTTCCGAATGTATATATAGCATGAGAAGTGGAATAAAGAATGAAAATGTGTAAAGGAATGACGTGCGAAAAGGAAGGAAAACACATCCAAATTTTCAATAAAAAAGTAAAAACTATGCAATTGTCCAAATTTTCCATATACAATTTAAAACTGAAGTAAAAGAAATTGATGAGGAAGAGAAAATTATTTAAAAAATGGATAAATAGTTAAGTAAAAAAAACAAATAAAAGAAAGTAAAATGGCTCATACTTTAAACAAAAAAAATTTAAATTGAGAATAAAACAAATACAAAGTAGTATGTGTATTATAAATAGGGTGATAACATGAGAGCGTGTTTATTAATAAATGAGGGTGAAGGTGAATAAATAAGAATAATTAAAATAACCTGTCGGTGATCTAAGTTGTATGTTTTATAAGAGAGAAATGTGAAACGAAGGGATGAGGCTTAGCTCAAAAGGGATGATGGTGAGATAAATAGGGTGATGAATCGTAATAGGTCTGGCCGAGTTAAAAAGAATAGCAGCGGTGTCACTTGGGCAGAGGAGGAAGACCAGGAAAATCAACAAGACAACATCAAAATCACCAATTGTTATGGCCTATGGTAAGACACTTAGAACATAGATTAGTTTAGCATTCTTTCCTTGCTTTCATCATAATAAGACAACAACTGTAGTCTGGATGGATATAGATTGATTGACAAGTACCACCCCTGTCATTGTTTATGTGCTTTCGGTTATTAAACATTACTAGTACTACTTAATTTAAATCCACTATGCTCAGACCTACACGCCACTTGAAGACAAAACCAAGCATGCCCGCCTGTACTATGTTATTCATAATCAATCATACCTTTCTACATTACATGCAATTTAATTAACAATTTCAGCCAGTACGCCCACTGCAATATAATTCTTTACATTCTAGAGTAACTAACTAATCCTTTCATCACCACACGAAATGACCTTTGTTCCACAACCAATATTTGTAATTTGTTGCTTGAATGGAATCACTATTAGAAAATATGCTTTTTACGTCGGTTATTTATGACTTTCTGCATTGGTTTTTAACCAATGTTAAAAGTACTGATGTTGAAAGTATTATCGTTAACATCGGTTTTTCAAAACCGATGTTAACATAAAATTGACAACATCGGTTATTTAAATAACCGATGTATATAGTAAGAATTACACCAAAAAAAAATGTATGAATGTTGACAATTCACATCGGTTTTTATAGAAATCCGATGTTAACTTATAGATTAACATCTGTTTTCTATAAAAATCAATGTTAACTTATACATAAACATCGGTTTTGTATAAAAACAAATGTTAACTTCCAAACGTTAACATCGGTTTCAGCCAAAAACCGATGTTAAGATATACGTTAACATCAGTTTTGGTAGAAAACCGATGTTAACATTTTTTATGTTAACATTAGTTTTTAACAAAAATTGATGTTAACGTATAAGTTAACATCGGTTTTTTACTGAAACCGATGTTAACATTTTGGATATTAACATCGGTTATTTAAAAAAATCGATGTTAATATACACAAACAACATCCGTTTTTTGAAAAACCAATGTTAACTTATACGTTAACATTGGTTTTTTGGAAAAATCGATGTTGTTTGTGTATATTAACATCGGTTTTTTTAAATAACCGATGTTGTTATTAGGAATTTATTTTTTAATACACTTTCTGTTTTTACAAAAAATTCCAAAATTTAACTTGTAAATTTCAAATCAGACCACACAGCACAACATATATCATTTGTATTCTGCTTTGAAATAGTTTTTAGCAGAAAGCTAGATAGTAAACTATCAATTGTAAAAAATCAATTGATAACTATGAACAAATAATTTATTAATAACTATCAATAAAGAATATTCAATGTTAAAATAAAACAACAATTGTAAAAAATGTAAAGCAAGCTAGTAAACTAATTAAGGAACCTAAAATTACATAGTTCCCTAACATCCTAAGTTTGATTTTTAACTTTGAGATAATACTGTGCCCATTGGATGCGAAGCGCCTTCAATCTCTCTGCTTCCAATAGTCTAGCATCATTAAAATACTGCATGATCAAATAAAACATAAGTTAATAATGTAATATCAATGATAAGAAAATCAACTTTGTTTAAAATAAACAATTACCGTTTCCCAGTTATTTCTAAAACTTCCTAAGATAATGGTGGACATCCAGTGCATGACGTAATAGCCACACTCGATGCTTCATTTTTGTCTATTACACTAAATACATAATGAAATTTGGATATTAAACGTTAACTACAATTAGTGTAAACACACATAAAATATATATAAGTAGAAGTTTTATTTAAATCACGTACCTTAACAACAATCCACCTAGCAGCAGCCTTCGATTTAGGTTGTGGAGTATCATCAAGTCCTTTCAAAGCACTATTGAATACAAGGAACATTAAAATATTAATTTTGTTGAGTAATGCTAATGCAAATGTATGTATTGAAAAACAATACTGACCTGTTAATTATTCCTTTAAGGTAATTGTCTGGCCTATTATGCAAGGAACAAAACCAGACAACTAGATTTTCCATAGGCAAAATGACAACCATTTTCCAGTGTGCGCTGCAGAGGAGACCAATATGGGTTATTGTAGTATTATACATTATTTAAATTCAGTTGTTCAGTTTTACTTACCCATTCAGGTAGGCTACAAGGTAGACATCCCGATTTGAACTCTGCATCCAACTCTTCATGTAACTTTCTGATTCAAATTGTGATTGCCCAGATCTCTGAATGGACTATGGCTCGAGGAATCCATACAAATTGGAATTTCCCGCTCACATACTTGTCTCAGTCAAATGCCTATTGTTGTTAACACAAAGTTAATTATGTATGAATTTAAAATAATAACTTAGGCAATTAACAATGATCTAAATTGACTTACAGAATCCATAACTGAATAACAGATATGCTGAGACATTGATCATCGTGTGCAATTTCATACAAATCTCCATGCTTTATGTACAATGGGAAGTGTTCATTAAACACCACGAACACGGTAGCATCCCGCATAACCTGCAGAGGCTTCAAAAAAAGTTGTGGGATGGTCAATGTCATCAAATATAGAGGATCATGTACCTGAGGATCCGGCCCATCTGTAGGTTTTGCTGGAGACACAGCTGCCTGTTTATCCAACATAGTTAATTAGCATAATTTAATCACAGTGAACAATTCAATTGAAAAAAAGAAGCATATAATGAGAGTAAAATATATGTTCTGATAAACGCTTCAGGAGATGTGTCGGCCAAGAAAGGAAAGTGTTAAGTGCCTACCCCACTAAAATAACCTCGTCAGTGGGTACAGGAACAGGAGCCTCTGCATCTTTAACCTCCTCAACACCAACCTTCACTTGGCCATGCAACAAAGGGATGTTGTGAACCACTGTGGATCCCTCATAAACTCTTCCTAGGGCAACCAGGTGGGAAGGATTTTCTTCGATGTACAACCTGCGTTTGTGATCGAGGCCGTACCCGAATCAAATAAACATTAAAATGTAGTAACTAGGAAGTGATCCTAGGTCGTTTCCCAACGAGCAGTGACAAGCCAAATGTTCATAATATACTTGCAGTAACAGTAACAGTAACGATGGGGGGGGTTGTTTGCTTTTGTAAATTAAACAGCGAATATATGTGAATTAGAAAATATCAGAATTAAAACACGTTGCTTCCCCTTGATTGACAAGCAAGTCTCTTATCCTAGGTTACGAGAGTTTATCCTTTATCAGTTTAACCACTTAATCCAACCCTAAATTAAATTACTAAGCGAAATTCAACATAAGGCATTCATTATGTGATTAAGCATCACATACACCAATTACTCATAAATGATCATTAAGCATGAACGTAAATTAAGCGCAGAGACAATTAATCAAGCACTAAGCATGCATGAATTAAAAGCAACAAATTCAAAGTAATTAGTGAAGAGGAAAAACTAAACAGAATTTAACAGTAATAATAGAACCTCAAAGAGAACTGTGCTTGATCCTCAAGGGAAAACAACGCTGCGGACTTAGCCTTCCATTAATCAAATAGAGAATGAAATTTTATTGATAAAACTAAAAGTCTGAACTGGAATTGTAAAAAAACGAAAATAAAAGAGAAAGAGAAGAGAGACTAAAACTAAAAACGAAAAATAGAAGAGAGAGAGGAGAGAGAGAGAGTCTCCCGCGAGGGAGAGAGGGAGTCTCCTAAACTAGAACCTTGGTGCTGTTATATAGTTTTTTTCAGCCCCAAAGCTTACAAATATGTTTTAAATCCAGGCCCATAAATAAATTAAATTCAAATCTAGATAAGATAAGATAAGATCTAGATTAAATAATATCTAGATGAGAAATTCAAATCTAGATAAGATAAGATAAGATCTAGATTAAATAATATCTAGATGAGAAATTCAAATCTAGATAAGATAAGATCTAGATTAAATAATATCTAGATGAGATCAAATCTAAATAATATCTAGATAAGATAAAGATAAGATAAGATCTAATTCTGTAGAATAAAATAGTCTGCCCTCTTCAAGTCCAAGCTCAATTCTGGATTCAAGCCCAAGCCCAATTCTGGATTCAAACCCAATGCTTCATTAATTCCTGAAATTAGATTAAAAAACATCAAATTAGCTGAATGGGCCCAAATAATAAAACTGCCTAATTAATTGACAATTAAGACCAATCAATAATTAAAATGGTGCAAAAAGGGTTTAGAAAATAGAAGAAAATGATGGCACATCAGTTTGTCTGAGTCACCCGTCTCTGGATCGGTCTATGAGGGATCAACACAACTCCCCTTTGTGCTGACATGAGCAGCTGAGGGACCAACCTTAAACTCTGGAGGTAGTGCAAGTCCCTGTGATTCCATCTGTGACTGAAACTTGGACTGCATCTGGTTGAAGGATGCCATCAGCTTCCGAGTCACTTTTTTTTGTGATCAACTCCTTCAGTTGATCCCTAATTTGTTGAGTAAGCTGCTCTAGTTCTTCTGGAGCCATGGAGGAAGAAGTGCCAGAGGTCCGTGGAGTCGATCCAAAGTATTGCTTGATGGTCACATCGGCTCCAGCAACACGTACACGACCAGGGTGTTCTGGTCGCCCAATGGCAGCAGTGAGGACATCCTCACGTCCATGGGGACAAAGGAACCCTGTGATGCCTGCTCCTCCAAAGAATCCTGTACACAACAGATATATTTGTTTAGTCATTCACAGAATAAACAAACATAATTACAATTTTTAATTGAAAATCACTTACAATCTTCTCAGCAATTTCCTTTATTGCCTTAGACGTCATCTGCCCAATTTTCTTGGTGCGGGTCATCTTCCACTTCACGTGTCGTCTGATGGGAGATGGAGGGTCAATCACGGTCTTAGTGCTTTCGGATTGATTAGTTTCCTCCAGTTTTTTTTTTCTTCTCAGCCATCAGCTTCTATTCAAAATATTCATAACCCCCACGAGACAACACGTGTGGGGCGGTGTTTAGCTTCTGGATGGCCTGTTCCTTTTTCCGCACATCCTGCAAAAAATCAAACATTAATGAAACTCATTATTACAATGTATTATAAGAACTGAATTTTTAGTGGAAAACAATTAAAATGACAAAGTACATACCTCCCAAGAGGGTCTCTTGTCGGCTGCAAGTAAAACTGGGCCCATTTCTCCTTGCTAATGCCGTATTTTTCACAAACAGTGTCATCCACATTGTCCTTGTCGGCTGCAAGTGCTCATTTCCTAGTCAAATCATATTTAAACTATCTCCACTGCTCCCCAACAATCTGAAGTATTTTCTTCTTTGTCCTATCGTCAGATGCTTTAGGGATATCAAATTCAGCCCGATAAACAATAAATTAGGTTTTATTGTTAGTAAATTAAAAATTTTGGCTAATAAAGAAAATGAAAGATGAAAACTAAAATACCTCAATATCCTCCCATATCAAATCCTTCTGAGCGGCAAGGACTTCCTTCCAAGTCTCGTATGTCACGTCGACCTTATCACGAGCGACAATCCCCAAATATGTTCTCAATTTCTTCTTGTTGGGACCGTCGGCCTTCCCGATCACAAGATCAACGTGCCCAACCAATCTCTCTGCCCTAGGTGGTCTAGTGGCCAAGGATCATAGCTGTGTGGCTTTACGTGTCCGCTTCAAGTTAGACAGAGACTCTGATTGATGTGCCATTATTTTCTCCTATTTCTTAACCCTTTTTGCACCATTTTAATTACTGATTAGTCTTAATTGTCAAATTAATTAGGCAGTTTTATTATTTGGGCCCATTAAGCTAATTTGATGTTTTTAATCTAATATCAGGAATTAATGAAGCATTGGGCTTGAATCCAAAATTGGGCTTGGACTTGAAGAGGGCAGACTATTTTATTCTACAAAATTTTATCTTATCTAGACTTTATCTTATCTAGATATTATTTAGATTTGATCTCATCTAGATATTATTTCACCTAGATCTTATCTTATCTTATCTAGATTTAATTTTATTTTATTTATGGGCTTGGATTTAAAACAAATTTGTAAGCTTTGGGGCTGGAAAAATATATAACAACACCAAGATTCTAGTTTAGGGCCTTCTCTTCTCTCTCTCCTATTTTCATTTTTTAGTTTTAGGCTTTTCTTCTTTTTGACACTTTTTGTTTTGCAATTCCAGTTTTTACTTTTCGTTTCAACAATAAAATTTCGTTCTCTGATTGATGTGCCATTATTTTCTCCTATTTCTTAACCCTTTCTACACCATTTTAATTACTAATTAGTCTTAATTGTCAAATTAATTATGCAGCTTTATTATTTGGGCCCATTCAGCTAATTTGATGTTTTTAATATAATTTCAGGAATTAATGAAGCATTGGACTTGAATCCAGAATTGAGTTTGGACTTGAAGAGGGCAGACTATTTTATTCTACAAAAATTTATCTTATCTAGATATTATTTAGATTTGATCTCATCTAGATCTTATCTTATCTTATCTAGATTTGATTTTATTTTATTTATGGGCTTGGATTTAAAACAGATTTGTAAGCTTTGGGGCTGGAAAACTATATAACAGCACCAAGGTCGGTTGGAAGTCGGCGATCAGGGGGGTGAAGAGCAGCACATATGCATGCAGTCCGCGGATGAGGGAGGTCTTGGAAAGCCTAAGCTTTTAGTGATATATTTCACCAGAGACGCAGCTCCCCAAACGCCCTGATACCCCTCGGTAGTTAAACCTATTTCGTTTCCATACAAAACAGCCATGCAGTTCCATGGAGGTATGCACCTCCAAGCGAAAGGAAGGAAGAAGCCACCGACATCAGCCCGTTGTCGGCCAAGGTAACCAATATCATGGGGCTGAGCAGCGTGACCCGCATCGGTCGCGTGTTCGCACCCCCTGACCTGCCGACACAACTCATAAACGTTAAAGGGAAGGCAAAGATAGCGGAAGAACAAAATGACAAAATGATCCCCACTCCGAACGAGAATATTCCAGTGAAAGGTCATTCGGAGAAAAAGGATGGTTGTGGCAAGAAAGAAGTATCGCTAGAGGAGGCAGGCGAGTTCCTCCGCATTATTCAGCAAAGCGAGTTCAAGGTCATTGAGCAGCTCAACAAAACCCTAGCCAGAGTCTCTCTTTTGGAACTGCTCATGAGCTCTGAGCCTCATCAGGCTTTGCTAGTAAAGGTCTTGAATGAAGCTCATGTAGCCCAAGACATCTTCGTAGAAGGCTTTGGAGGACTCGTCAATAACATCACCGCCAACAACTATCTCGCCTTCGCTGAAGAAGAAATCCCTGCCGAGGGGAGAGGGCATAACAGGGCTTTGCATGTGTCAGTCAAATGCATGGACCACGTCGTGGCCAAGGTACTAATCGATAACAATTCCAGTTTAAACGTAATGCCCAAAAGCACGTTGGAGAAATTGCCGTTTAACGCTTCCCATCTAAGGCCAAGTTCCATGGTGGTTCGTGCCTTTGATGGCAGCCGCTGAGAGGTGAGGGGAGAAATCGACCTCCTTGTACAGATAGGCCCCCATACCTGTCAGGTTACCTTCCAAGTAATGGATATTAACCCGGCTTACAACTGTCTTTTGGGACGCCCGTGGATCCACTCGGTGGGAGTCGTTCCCTCTACACTCCACCAAAAACTGAAGTTCGTTGTGGAGGGGCATTTGGTCATTGTATCGGGGGAGGAAGACATCTTGATAAGTTGCCCGCCCTCTTTGCCATATGTGGATGCCGCGGAGGAGTCATTAGAAATAGCCTTCCAATCTTTTGAGGTAGTAAGCATTGCCTCCGTAGATTCCCTCTCTGGGCAACCTTGCCTTTCCGATACGGCAATGATGGTGACCCGGGTGATGTTGGGGAATGGCTACGAGCCCGGAATGGGTTTAGGCAAGAACAACGACGGCAAAACCAGCCTGGTAAGCACCAGAGGAAACTGCAGGAAGTTTGGATTGGGCTATAAACCCATGCAAGAGGACATAAGGAAAAGTGTCGCGGGAAGGAAGAGCAGAAGCCAAGGTTCGCAATTGGGACGACAAGTCGAAGGGCGGACACGAAGGCCAAGTCGTTGAGATATGCGAGGATGACTCTCCGAGTGGGTCGGATATGGTACGACCATGCCCTCCTGGTTTTCGACTAGGACATTGGCGAGTGGAGGAGCGCCCGGACATTTACGCGACAAGCATAATGTAACCCTTTGTGGCTTTTAAACTCTACGGTTGGGCCTAGGCTTTAGAGTTTCCTTTTGTTAAGGCATTATGTCTTTTGTTCCTGAATTTATAATATAAAGATCTTTCTTCATCTGTTCCTGCGCCTCTACCCATTCTCATTCATTTGCATGTTTATTTCTTTACGCTTAAAACGTCAGATCCGACGACGATTCCCTCGAAGGTACTAATACCTGGGACCCGACCATCAATTTCTAGCAAGAAGTGGGTCAGACGGAGAGTGAAGAGGACGAGGATGTTGGACTTCCCCCAGAGTTGTAGAAGATAGTCACCCATGAGGACCAAGAGATGGGGCCTCATCAAGAAGAGACGCAACTAGTGGACTTAGGAACCGATAGTGGGAAAAAGGAAGTAAAGATAGGCACGGGTATGATTGCACCTATCCGTGAAGAATTGATGGCCCTGCTAAGAAACTACCAAGACATCTTTGCCTGGTCATACCAAGATATGCCCGGTTTGAGTTATGACATCGTACAACACAAATTACCTCTGAATCCTGAGTGTTCCCCGATAAAACAAAAGCTGAGGAGGATGAAGCCCAAGACATCCTTGAAAATAAAAGAAAAGGTAAAGAAACAATCTGACGCTGGTTTTTTGGTTGTCGTTCGGTACCCAGAATGGGTTGCCAACATTGTACCAGTCCCTAAGAAGGATGGGAAGGTGCGAATGTGTGAAGATTATCGAGACCTGAATTGAGCCAGTCCCAAGGACAATTTTCCTCTTCCGCACATCGATATCCTCATGGATAATACGACCAATTTTGCTTTGTTTTCCTTCATGTATGGGTTCTCCGGTTACAATCAGATAAAAACGACGCCAGAGGATATGGAAAAGACTACCTTCGTCACCCTGTGGTGGACATTTTGTTATAAGGTGGTGTCCTTTGGACTCAAGAACGCCGAGGCAACTTATCAACGGGCTATGGTGGCTTTGTTCCACAATATGATGCACCGAGAAATCGAGGTCTATGTGGACGACATGATTCCCAAGTCTAAGACCGAGAAGGAGCACCTTGTCAACTTGCGGAAGTTGTTCGAAAGCCTTAGGAAATATCGATTGAGGTTAAACCCCGCTAAGTGCACCTTCAGGGTCAAGTAAGGGAAATTACTAGGTTTCATCGTAAGCCAGAAAGGGATAGAGGTGGACCTCGGAAAGGTGAATGCCATCCTTGAGATGCCAGAACCGCGTACCGAGAGGCAGGTCTGAGGCTTCCTGGGGCGTTTGAACTACATTGCCAGATTCATATCACAGCTCACCGCTATCTGTGAGCCGTTGTTCAAACTCTTACGCAAAAAACCAATCCATCCGCTGGAACGAGGATTGTCAAGAGGCATTTGGAAGGATCAAACAGTGTCTCATGAACCCTCCCGTGCTTATGCCGCCGATACCCAGAAGACCTCTCATCTTGTATATGACGATTTTGGACAAGTTGATGGGATGTTGGGGCAACATGACGAGTCCGGGAAAAGAGAGCGCATTGTCTACTACTTGAGTAAGAAGTTCACGGCCTGTGAAATGAACTACTCCCTACTCGAAAGAACGTGTTGTGCTTTAGTCTGGGCGTCCCACTATCTATGACAATACATGCTAAGCCATACCACCTGGTTGATATCCAAGATGGACCCAGTTAAGTACATCTTTGAGATGCCTGCTCTCACAGGGCGGATCGCCCGGTGGTAGGTTTTGCTATCCGAGTTTGATATAGTCTACGTCACTCAAAAGGCGATAAAAGGAAGCGCTGTGGCAGATTATTTGGCTTAGCAGCCTCTCAACGACTATCAACCCATGCATCCCAAGTTCCCGGATGAGGATATCATGGCCTTGTTTGAGGAAAAGCTAGACGAGGACCAAAACAAGTGGATCGTGTGGTTTGATGGAGCGTCAAACGTTCTAGGCCATGGTGTTGGGGAAGTATTGGTCTCTTTAGACAATCAATGTATACCTTTCATAGCTAGGCTGGGGTTCAACTGCACGAACAACATGGCTGAGTATGAAACGTGCGCCCTGGCCGTCCAAGCAGCAATTGACTTCAATGTCAAGCTACTCAAGGTGTACGAGGACTCAGCACTGGTGATTCACCAGCTGAGAGGGGAATGGGAAACTAGAGACCACAAGCTGATACCCTACCAAGCCTATATCAAGGAATTGGCTGGTTTCTTTGATGAGATCTCCTTCCATCACGTTCCCCGAGAGGAAAATCAAATGGCAGATGCGTTTTCCACTTTAGCGTCCATGTTCCAGCTAACACCTCATGGGGACCTACCGTACATTGAGTTCAGGTGTCGTGGTAGACCCGCACATTGTTGTCTGGTGGAAAAGGAACGGGATGGTAAGCCTTGGTATTTCGATATCAAGCGATACGTTGAAAGCAAAGAGTACCCACCAGAGGCTTCTGACAACAACAAAAGGACATTAAGGAGATTGGCGGCCGGCTTCTTCATGAGCGGAAGCATACTATACAAGAGAAACCATGACATGGTTCTGCTACACTACGTGAATGCTAAGGAAGCAAAAAACATGCTGGGGAGGTCCATGAGAGCTCTTTTGGTACACACACTAATGGGCACGCCATGGCTAGAAAGATCTTAAAGGTGGGTTACTATTGGATCACCATGGAGAGCGATTGCTGTCTCCATGTGAGGAAATGTCACAAATGCCAGATGTTCGCAGACAATGTCAACGCTCCGCCCTTGCCTCTGAATGTCTTGGCCGCACCGTGGCCGTTTTCTATGTGGGGAATAGATGTGATTGGTGCCATAGAGCCCAAAGCTGCAAATGGACATCATTTCATCCTAGTGGCGATCGATTACTTCACTAAGTGGGTCGAAGCCGCGTCGTACGCTAGCGCCACCAGGAGTGTGGTGGTCAGGTTCATTAAGAGGGAAATCATCTGCCGATATGGTTTGCTGAGGAAGATTATCACAGACAACGACACCAACTTGAATAACAAGATGATGGGGGAAATGTGTGAGGAGTTTAAGATCCAACATCACAATTCCACGCCTTACCGACCAAAGATGAATGGAGCCGTGGAGGCAGCCAATAAGAATATCAAGAAGATTATCCAGAAGATGACCGTGTCATACAAAGATTGGCACGAGATGCTCCCATTCGCGTTACACGGTTACTGAACCTCAGTGCGCACGTCAACCGGGGCAACACTGTTCTCATTTGTATATGGAATGGAGGTTGTGCTACCGTTTGAGGTGGAAGTCCCGTCATTAAGAATCTTGGCGGAATCCGGATTAAAGGAATCAAAATGGGCCCAAGTGTAGAAGCAAAGCTTCATGGAGAATCAAAGGTGATTCAAAGGTGTTTTGATGATAACAATGATGATAACAAAAGATGATGACAAAGGTGATGACAAAAAGCTCAAAGATCAATCAAAGAACAACTCAAGTGAATTAAGAACAATTCAAGAGTTCAAGATAAGAATCAAGAAGAATTCAAGACTCAAGAAGAAAGTTTAGAATCAAGAATCAAGATTCAAGCTTCAAGATCTCAAGAATCAAGATCAAGATTCAAGAATCAAGAGAAGGCTTAATCAAGATAAGTATGAAAAGGTTTTTCTCAAAAATTGAATAGCACATGGTTTTTCTCAAAACATGTTTACCAAAGAGTTTTTACTCTCTGGTAATCGATTACCATATTGTTGTAATCGATTACCAGTAGCAAAATGGATTTGGAAAAGTTTTTAAATTGAATTTACAACGTTCCAATTAATTTCAAAAAGTTGTAATCAATTACAATGTTTTGGTAATCGATTACCAGTGCCTTTGAACGTTGAAATTCAAATTCAAAAGTGAAGAGTCACATCCTTTCACACAAAAGCTTTGTGTAATCGATTACACTAATTTGGTAATCGGTTACCAGTGTTTGTTTATGAATAAATCAAAAGATGTAACTCTTCAAAAGGTTTTTAACTTTTTCAAATTGGTTTTAAGTTTTTCTAAAAGTTATAACTCTTCTAAATGGTCCTCTTGGCCAGACATGAAGAGTCTATAAAAGCAAGACTTTGATTTGCTTTTTAATACACTTTTACACTTATTCAATCAATCCTTTACAAGCCTCGAATCTCTTTGAACTTCTTCTTCTTCTTTGTACCAAAATCTTTCTAAAGTTTTCTGGTTTTCTAAACCTTGAAAACTTGTGCTATTCATCCTCTTCATTCTCTTCTCCCTTTGCCAGAAAGAATTCACCAAGGACTAACCGCCTGAATTCTTTTTGTGTCTCTTTTCTTCCTTTTCCAAAAGAACAAAGGACTAACCACCTGAATTCTTTTGTGTCTCCCTTCTCCCTTGTCAAAGAATTCAAAATGACACAGTCTGAGAATTCTTTTGATTCTTCCCATTCCCTAATACAAAAGTGTTCAAAGGACTAACCGCCTGAGAATTATTTTGTATCCCCATTCATAAAGTATCAAAGGTTTAACCGCCTGAGATCTTTGTCTTAACACATTGGAGGGTATATCCTTTGTGGTACAAGTAGAGGGTACATCTACTTGGGTTTGAATGAGAACAAGAGAGGGTACATTTCTTGTGGATCAGTTCTAGTGGAGGGTACATCCACTAGGTTCAAAGAGAACAAGGGAGGGTACATCCCTTGTGGATCTTTGCTTGTAAAAGGATTTTTACAAGGTTGAAAGAAATCTCAAGGACCGTAGGTCGCTTGGGGACTGGATGTAGGCATGGGTTGTTGCCGAACCAGTATAAAAACTCTTGTGTGTTTGTCTTCTTCTTCCCTACTCTTTTACTTTCCGCTGTGCATTTAATTTCCGCTTTTACTTTCTGTTAAGTTTCGCTTCTACTCCTCATTCTCTTAACAATTTAGTAAAAGCCTTAGAAGAGTAATTTTTAATTAGTAAAGGTTTAGGAATAATTAATTCAACCCCCCCTTCTTAATTATTCTGAGGCCACTCGATCCAACACTAAGCACGTTTTGATCAGCTTAATCTCATAGAAGGCAAGTGTTTGGCCGCCATGAGTCATGGGCGTTTATATTAGAAATGAGTGAAGAACGCTTTTGACAAGAAGGTACGTACGCGCCGGTTCAACGAAGGGGACTTGGTGTTGAAGAAAGTCTCCCAAGCTCTGAAAAACAACAGAGGGAAGTGGGCCCTGAACTACGAAGGGCCTTTCATTGTAAAAGGGGTTTTCTCCGGAGGGGCCCTGGTGCTCACTGATGTGCCATCATTTTCTTCTATTTTCTAAACCCTTTTTGCACCATTTTAATTACTGATTGGTCTTAATTGTCAATTAATTAGGCATTTTTATTATTTGGGCTCATTTAGCTAATTTGATGTTTTTAATATAATTTCAGGAATTAATGAAACATTGGGCTTAATCCGGATTTTGGTTGTGGACTTGAAGAGGGCAAATAAAGCAGCGCTTACCTTAGTTAATTTCTAATTAGGAAATTTTGCAATTTTATTTTATGTGGTTCAGTGTTTATTTCGTTTTGGGCCAGAGTATTGTAATAGGGCCCAGTGACTTTGAGTTACTCTTTTTAAATAGCAGCCTTGGGATTCGTGCAGGGTATTCTGTTATGTTATTCATTATTCAGAGCTTTGTTGAGGTTTTTACGTTTTTCTGCTTGAATGCTACTGTTTCGTTCTTAATGCAATTTTCCATTTTCTGCTTCTAATAACAATTTTGTTCTTGTTTCTTCTTCTACTTCCATTTACGTTTCTGCTTTTAGTTTCATTTGCGTTTTCTGTTTGAATCTATGGAAGGCTAGATTTTCTGGTGTTGTTTCCTTTTGAGGACGAAGCCCAACTCTCTTTGAGGTTTCGTTTATATTGTGGCTTCCTGGCCGTTTCCCCTTCACCAGTTAACCCAAATTTGTGAACATTAATCAGTGCACGCTTCGTGTTCGATTAATTGCCTCTGAGCCTAACTTGCGTTCATACTTAATGGACGAAGGGCTAACTGGTGTATGTGTTGCCTAATCACGTATTGACAACCCTAAGTTGATTTTCTCTTAGTAAATTGAAATAGGGTTGGATTAAGTGGTTAAATGTTAGGGACGAATTCTCCATAACCCAGGATAAGAGAATGGCTTCTGGATCAGAGGAAACAACCCATTTTTAATATTAGTAGTTTCATATTCCAGTTTACTTGTTCTGTCCTTTAAATCACAAAACAAACAACCCCCCCCCCCAATCATTACTGTTACTGCAAGTGTATTATGAACATTTAGTTTATCATTGCTCGTTGGGAAACGACCTAGGATCACTTCCTAGTTACTGCATTTTCATGTTTATTTGATTCCGGTACGACCTCGATCAAATTTGGTGCCGTTGCCGGGGAGCAGTGTCCAAAGGTTCATAATAGCTAGTGTCGTGTTAGTGTTTAAGTCTTTCGTGTTTTATGTTTAATTGTTAGTATTGTGTTAGTATGTGTGTTGGTGTTGTTCATAATAGCCGGTATTTTGTTTAGTGTTTGTTCTGTTTTAGTTTTCCTATTAAGCGCTTCCCTTGTTTCAGTCTTGGGTGTTTTGTTGTGAATAGTGTTTTGCGATGGAGTTAGCGACCACTTTTGCTTGCGGTAAAACAGAGTAGTAGTAGAAATCATGTAGCGACGGATTTTAGCGACCACCCATGCTGAATTATTTGGGATTTTTTGTTTCAGTAGCTAGGGTTGTTATTTTTGGCTGAATTTTTTTTTGGTAACTTCTTTCAATCTATATTTTGTGGGAAAAATAGCTAGAGCCTTTAGTTTGGTCAGATTTGAAAGTTCCAAAAAAGTAGCAAATTTTGTGTTTGTCAAAACTTCAAACGGCCATAACTTTTGCTCCGGTTATCAAAATCGCAATTATTATATATGTATTTGGGGTAGAAAAAAATTTCCTACGCTGTGGCAGTCAGCTATAGTCTCCATCGTCCAAAAATAGTGATTCTGTCAAAAGTTTTTTATTTTCCATGTTTTATTCACTTATTTTTCTTAACCTACCATTTTTAGCTTCCATAGTTACACTTTGAATTTTTGCCTGAAATTTTTTGTGATATCTTCTCATCATTTTATAAGGTTGCTCACTAAATTTCAAGTCATTTGGATATCATTTGAGGATAGCTGTAGTTCAAACCTACACCTTTATTTACATGACAAGGCAACTAGTTGTGCATGCTGAATGTAGTGTATGACTAGAGGCAATCCATCTGACTTACAACCCTTTGATCCTAAGATAGATAGGACATTTCATAGATTAGTTAGGCATCATTTTATACCTTTTGATCATCCTAAGCATTCCATTACTGGTGAATCTGTGCATTTTGTTATTGGTGATTTTGAACATCCTGATTTTGGGCATTATAATTTTGAGCATTCTGATTCTGAGCATTCTGATTTTGAACATTCTGAGAACATGGCACAACCTCCACCCCGTGAGAGGACTCTAAGGGAAATGGCTGCACCTAATTTCACCTACGAAAGCTTGTGCATCCAATACCCTGATGAGGATGTCCCATATGTTCTTAAAACTGGACTGATTCATTTGCTTCCAAAGTTTCATGGCCTTGCAGGTGAAGACCCGCACAAACATTTGAAGGAATTTCATATTGTCTGCTCCACCATGAAACCCCCAGATGTCCAAGAGGATCACATATTTCTGAAGGCTTTTCCTCATTCTTTAGAGGGAATGGCAAAAGAATGGCTGTATTACCTTGCTCCAAGGTCCATCACGAGCTGGGATTACCTTAAGAGAGTATTCTTAGAAAAAAATTTCCCTGCTTCCAGGACCACAACCATCAGGAAGGATATCTCAGGTATCAGACAACTCAGTGGAGAGAGTCTGTATGAATACTAGGAGAGATTTAAAAAACTATGTGCCAGTTGCCCTCACCATCAGATTTCAAAGCAGCTGCTTCTCCAATATTTTTATGAAGGACTCAGTAATATGGAGAGAAGTATGATAGATGCTGCCAGTGGTGGAGCCCTTGGAAACATGACTCCTGCTGAAGCCAGAAATTTAATTGAGAAGATGGCTTCCAACTCGCAGCAGTTTAGCGCCAGAAATGATGCTATAGTCATTAGAAGAGTGCATGAGGTAGCTACAAACTCAGCTGCATCATCTGAAACTAAGAAGCTTGAAGGCAAACTGGATGCATTGGTTAACTTGGTAACCCAGCTGGCCTTGAACCAGAAATCTGTACCTGTCGCAAGGGTCTGTGGTTTGTGCTCCTCTGTTGACAACCATTCAGACCTTTGCCCTTCCATGCAGCAACCTGGAGCAATTGAGCAGCCCGAAGCCTATGCTGCAAACATTTACAATAGACCTCCTCAACCTCAGCAGCAAAATCAACCACAACAGAACAATTATGACCTCTCCAGCAACAGATACAACCCTGGATGGAGGAATCACCCTAATCTCAGATGGTCTAGCCCTCAGCAACAACAACAGCTGCCTGCTCCTTCCTTCCAAAATGTTGCTGGCCCAAGCAGACCATACATTCCTCCACCAATCCAACAACAACAATAGCCCCAGAAACAGCCAACAGTTGAGGCTCCTCCGCAACCTTCCCTTGAAGAACTTGTGAGGCAAATGACCATGCAGAACATGCAGTTTCAACAAGAGACCAGAGCCTCCATTCAGAGCTTAACCAATCAGATGGGACAATTGGCTACACAATTAAATCAACAGCAGTCCTAGAATTCTGACAAGCTGCCTTCTCAATCTGTCCAAAATCCCAAAAATGTCAGTGCCATTTCATTGAGGTCAGGAAAGTAGTGTCAAGGACCTCAACCCGTAGCACCTTCCTCATCTGCAAATGAACCTGCTAAACTTCACTCTACTCTAGAAAAAGGTGATGACAAAAATTTACCTAACAATTTCTGTGCAGGTGAATCTTTCACTGGTAATTCTGATTTGTAGAAGCAGCACATCCCTCCTCTTCCATTCCCTCCAAGAGCAGTTTCCAACAAAAAAATGGAAGAGGCAGAGAAAGAGATCTTGGAAACATTTAGAAAAGTAGAGGTAAACATACCTCTGCTGGATGCAATAAAGCAAATTCCAAGATATGCTAAATTCTTGAAGGAGCTGTGCACTAATAAGCGGAAGCTTAAAGGAAGTGAACGAATTAGCATGGGCAGAAATGTCTCCGCATTGATTGGTAAATCTGTTCCCCAAATTCCTGAAAAATGTAAAGATCCAGGGACATTCAGCATACCTTGTATTATAAGGAATAGTAAGTTTGACAATGCCATGCTAGATTTAGGAGCTTCTGTTAGTGTTATGCCTCTGTCTATTTTTAATTCTCTATCTCTAGGTCCCTTGCAGTCAAATGATGTGGTAATTCATTTAGCTAATAGAAGTGTTGCCTATCCTGTTGGTTTCATAGAAGATGTCTTAGTTAGAGTTGGTGAACTGATTTTCCCTGTTGATTTTTATATTTTGAATATGGAGGATGGGTTTTCTCAAGGATCAGTTCCCATCATTCTAGGCACACCCTTTATGAAAACTGCTAGAACTAAGATAGATGTATATGCAGACACACTATCCATGGAGTTTGGTGATATAACTGTTCATTTTAATATTCTGGATGCTATGAAATACCCATCAGAAGATCTTTCTGTATTTCGTGCTGAAATAATTGACCATGTTGTTGATTAATACATGACTGATCTTTACTCTAATCTGCATGCCTCTCACTTTTCATGCATTGAGTCTGAAATTGTATTTTATCATATGTCTGAATTTGATGCTGAGAGTGAATCTGAAAGTGATATTGATTGCATGTCTGGTGGTGGTGTTTTACCTCTCGAGATTGTTTTTATAGAGTCAGATAGGACTAACCATGTTTCAGGAAGTACACATACCTCTGACTTTCTTTATAAGGTACAGGCTGAGAAACCATCTCCTTCTACCACTATCCAGCTGACCACACCAGAATTGAAGCCTCTGCCATCAAATTTAAAATACGATTACTTGGATGATAGCAAAAGTTTTCCAGTGATTATATCTGCCTCCCTTGCTGATGAGCAAGAGGAGAAGTTGTTGTCTATCCTTAAGAAGCATAAGAAGGCTATAGGCTGGACCCTGGCGGACATTCTTGGTATTAGCCCATCCACATGTATGCATCGAATAAATTTAGAGGATGGAGCTAAACTAGTAAGACAGCCACAGAGAAGACTCAACCCGATGATTCTTGATGTAGTGAAGAAGGAGATAACCAAGCTTTTGCAAGTTGGAATCATTTATCCTATCTCCGACAGCCAATGGGTGAGTCCCGTCCAGGTAGTCCCAAAGAAGACCGGCCTCACAGTGATAAAAAATGAGAAGGAGGAGCTGATTCCTACTCGGGTGCAGAACAGTTGGAGAGTTTGCATTGACTATAGGAGGCTGAACCAGGTTACCAAAAAGGGACCATTTTCCCCTGCCATTCATTGACCAGATGCTTGAACGCCTGGCAGGTAAATCTCACTATTGCTTCCTTGATGGTTTTTCTGGTTATATGCAAATTATTATTGCTCCTGAGGATCAGGAAAAGACCACATTCACCTGCCCCTTCAACACTTTTGCCTATCGGAGGATGCCTTTCGGCCTGTGCAATGCCCCTGGTACCTTCCAACGGTACATGATTAGTATTTTCAGTGATTTCTTAGAAAATTGCATAAAGGTGTTTATGGATGATTTCACTGTGTATGGATCCTCTTTTGATGGTTGTTTGGATAGTTTGGAAAAAGTTTTGAATAGATGCATTGAAACTAACCTTGTTCTAAATTTTGAAAAATGTCATTTTATGGTTGAGCAAGGTATAGTTTTAGGCCACATTATTTCCAATAAGGGTATTGAAGTAGATCCTGCAAAAATTTATGTTATTTCACCATTGCCTTACCCCTCTTGTGTGCGAGAGGTGCGATCTTTTCTTGGTCATGTAGGATTCTATAGGCGCTTTATAAGGGATTTTAGCAAAGTAGCCCTTCCACTGTCCAACTTGTTGCAAAAGGAGGTGGAGTTTGACTTTAATGACAGATGGAAAAAGGCTTTTGATTGCCTCAAAAGAGCGCTGACTACCACCCCCATCATCCAGGCACCCGATTGGACAACCCCTTTTGAGCTTATGTGTGATGCATCAAATTATGCATTGGGGGCTGTCCTTGCTCAGAAAATTGATAAATTGCCCAGGGTGATATACTTTGCTTCTAGGACTTTAGATGCTGCCCAAGCGAATTATACTACTACTGAGAAGGAGCTTCTAGCCATAGTTTTTGCTCTTGAAAAATTTTGATCTTATTTGCTTGGTACCCGCATTATTGTTTATACTGACCATGCAGCTCTAAAGTACTTGTTGAAGAAGGCTGATTCTAAGCCTAGGTTGATCCAATGGATGCTCTGGCTCCAAGAGTTTGACTTGGAGATCCGTGATAGGAGCGGAGCATAAAATTTAGTTGCTGATCATTTGAGTTGGATCGAACGTGTAACGGATGCGGATTCACCCATTCGGGATGATTTCCCAAATGATCATTTGTATATACTGTATAGTATTTCTGACTCTCTTTCTACTCCCTGGTTTGCCAACATTGTCAATTATTTAGTTGCTTCTGTTTTTCCTCCCTTAGCATCTAAGGCCCAAAAAGATAAAATTAAAAGTGATGCTAAGCATTTTATTTGGGATGACCCCTACTTGTGGAAATTGTGCAGTGATCAGGTCATTAGACGGTGCATTCCAGATCATGAGACTGACTCAGTCCTGCAGTTCTGTCATTCTTCCACACCAGGAGGTCATCTGGGTGTTCAAAGGACAGCTCGCAAAGTGCTTGATTATGGTTTTTATTGGCCCACCATCTTCAAAGATGCATGGAAGATCTGCAGCACTTGTGAGCAGTGTCAGAGAGCAAGAAATACACTTACATGGCGACAACAAATGCATCAGCAACCTATGTTATTCTGTGAGGTGTTTGATGTCTGGGGTATAGATTTCATGGGCCTTTTTCCTGTCTCTTTTGGTTATGTTTACATTCTCCTTACAGTTGACTATGTTTCAAAATGGGTGGAAGCCAAGCCCACTAGAACTAATGATGCTAAAGTTGTTGCAGATTTTGTCAGGTCTAATCTGTTTTGCAGGTTTGGAGTACCTAAAGCAATTGTTAGTGATCAAGGAACCCATTTTTTCAACAGAACAATGCATACCCTGCTTAAAAATTACAGGGTGGTACACAGGGTATCCACACCATACCACCCCCAGACCAATGGACAGGCATAAATTTCTAACAGGGAGATCAAAAGAATTTTAGAGAAGATTGTGCAGCCAAGCAAGAAAGATTGGAGTACCAGGCTTGATGATGCTCTCTGGGCACATCGGACTGCCTACAAAGCACCCATAGGAATGTCTCCTTATCGGGTTGTCTTTGGAAAGGCATGTCATCTTCTAGTGGAAATTGAGCACAAAGCATACTGGGCAGTGAAGACTTGCAACTTCTCTATGGATCAAGCTGGTGAGGAAAGAAAGTTGCAACTGAGTGAGTTAGATGAAATCCGCCTAGAAGCCTACGAGAATGCCAAGTTCTACAAAGAAAAGACCAAGAAGTTCCATGATAGCATGATAGTTAAGAAAGACTTCATGGTTGGGCAAAAAGTGTTATTGTATAATTCTAGGCTTGGACTCATGAGTTGTAAGTTGAGGTTTAAGTGGATTGGTCCTTTTGTTGTTACTAATGTTTTTCCTTATGGTACAGTTGAGATCAAAAGCGACTCCACAAACAAGAGCTTCAAGGTCAACGGACATCGACTTAAGCCATTCCTCACGAACCCTTCTTTAGTGGACGCAGTGGTGGAAGAGACTTCCTTACTCCACCCTACTCTTCCTCCACCATGACTTAGGGAGTTTTTCTTTTCCTATCTCCTTCTTTGCTTTTATTACACTTGTCCGATTCTATTTGATGATTTAATTGTTTTTAATCTTTTAATTGTGCTACATTGAGGACAATGTGTTGTTTAAGTATGGGGGTGGAGTGTTCTTTGGTTTTGCTAGTTTTGTTGGTTTTGTTAATTTGTTAGTTGTGTTAATTTTTTAATGTTGTTAGTTTTGTTGGATATCTAGTTTAATATTTTGGGCCAATTTTGTGTGCATGTACGACTTTGCATGTTTTTCTTTGAATTATAGGATATGTTCAAGAAATGGGTAATTGTTTTGAAAATAAAAGTTCTTGAAATTCTGTGACTTGAAATCCTTGATTCTCCTCTACATGTCATGATAGTTTTGAAAGCTCAATTTGAAAGTGATGAGTTTACCTTTGTGAGAATTTGAGCCATCCATCATCATAATCATTTGGTGTGTTTTTCTCCATTGATTGCTTGCACAATAGCCTTGGCTTCCTAATTCACATGCATATTTGGAAATGATTGAGGCAATTTTGTTCTCATAAGCTTCTAGCCAAATGGACTTACCTTGAATTAATTCCTTTGATAGCCCTTTTGAGCCTTGTTTCCCTTTCCTTGTTTTGAAGCTCACTACAAGCCTTAAATGAAAAACCATGATATCACCACATCCTTAAGTAATTTTGGAGCTTTGGAATTGTTTTGGGAATAAGTGTGGGGGTTTTTGTTTTATTGGATAACATGTTTTGTTGGCTATGCTTCATGATGTATTTTGGGCCATACTTGATGTACATTGTATATTGGTTAAATGTTGGACATGCTGAATGAGATGTTGTTTCTCAAAGGCTACGTACGTAAAAAAGAAAAAAAATCTAAAAAGAAAAAGAAAAGCAATAAAGTTGAGTGAATAAGATCTTAAATGACAAAAAAAGGATGAGACTCTTGGTTCTACTCTTTATGTTTAAATTTTATCTTTACTTCTTTTTATTTTCTTATTTTTTCTTAATATGCACTTATTCCCCATTGCTCCTCTATTCCTTTGGGATTCAACCACTTATTCCATATTTTTCCATACCTTGTCCTTGGCCCCATTACAACCTTAAAAGACCTTTTGATCTTCATGTGCTTGTGTTTATGGGTTGATTGTCAATTTTAGAATCTTGCCAAGTTTATGTGGTGTTTGTTTTCATGGGTGCTTTGAGGGTAAATAGTAGCTTAGACACTTGAGAGATAGAGTGTATATCTTATGAGGCTTTATCACTTTTCATTCTTGAGTTGATTAACTATTTTGCCATGATTGGGTTGCTTGGATGATTTTCATGAATGTCTTGACTTTTTGGATCTCCTTATGTTAGATGTTACCCATTCCTTTCATTCCTTGAAGTTCATTGAGAAATATGTGAATGTTTTTGTTTGTCTCTCTTTGATATCCTTGGATTTTGTTCTTTGTTTCATTTTGCCCAGGAGTGCAAAAGGCTAAGTATGGGGGGTTTCGATGTGCCATCATTTCCTTCTATTTTCTAAACCCTTTTTGCACCATTTTAATTACTGATTGGTCTTAATTGTCAATTAATTAGGCAATTTTATCATTTGGGCTCATTTAGCTAATTTGATGTTTTTAATCTAATTTCAGGAATTAATGAAACATCGGGCTTAATCCGGATTTTGGTTGTGGACTTGAAGAGGGCAAATAAAGCAGCGCTTACCTTAGTTAATTTCTAATTAGGAAATTTTGCAATTTTATTTTATGCGGTTCAGTGTTTATTTCGTTTTGGGCCAGAGTATTGTAATATGGCCCAGTGACTTTGAGTGACTCTTTTTAAATAGTAGCCTTGGGATTCGTGCAGGGTATTCTGTTATTTTATTCATTATTCATAGCTTTGTTGAGGTTTTTACGTTTTTCTACTTGAATGCTACTGTTTCGTTCTTAATGCAATTTTCCATTTTCTGCTTCTAATAACAATTTCGTTCTTGTTTCTTCTTCTACTTCCATTTACGTTTCTGCTTCATTTACATTTCTGCTTCATTTACGTTTCTACTTTTAGTTTCATTTGCGTTTTCTGTTTGAATCTATGGAAGGTTAGATTTTCTGGTGTTGTTTCCTTTTGAGGACGAAGCCCAACTCTCTTTGAGGTTTCGTTTATAATGTGGCTTCCTGGCAGTTTCCCCTTCACCAGTTAACCCAAATTCGTGAACATTAATCAGTGCACGCTTCGTGTTCGATTAATTGCCTCTGAGCCTAACTTGCGTTCATGCTTAATGGATGAAGGGCTAACTGGTGTATGTGTTGCCTAATCACGTATTGACAACTCTAAGTTGATTTTTGCTTAGTAAATTGAAATAGGGTTGGATTAAGTGGTTAACTGTTAGGGACGAATTCTCCATAACCCAGGATAAGAGAATGGCTTCTGGATCAGAGGAAACAACCCATTTTTAATATTAGTAGTTTTGTATTCCAATTTACTTGTTCTGTCCTTTAAATCACAAAACAAACAACCCCCCCAATCGTTACTGTTACTGCAAGTGTATTATGAACATTTGGTTTATCATTGCTCGTTGGGAAACGACCTAGGATCACTTCCTAGTTACTGCATTTTCATGTTTATTTGATTCGGGTACGGCCTCGATCATTCACAGACATGGATGGCGAGGAGCTACCTTCACCCGTGAACTCCGATGTTGTCAAGCGATACTACGCTTAGGATCTGGGGCAATTGAGGAAGTCGCTGCATGTTCTTTTATTTTGAGTGTCCTTCTTGGTTTCCCCCAGCGATTCCTGTCCTCAATAATTTTCTCATCGTAGTCTTTTAAAAGAAAAGAACATGAGATTGAGGTTCTGGTCCTCACTTTGTGCTTTAAACTATGTCCAGAATTTGATAACCTGAGCCTTTTTGCTCAGTCCATGGGATGCCCCAGGCGCTTAATTGAAACTGAACCTGAACCTGACCAGCTTTCACTAAAAAGATTATTGCATTTGACTATGTTTTAAGCCGTGTATTTGGCTATGTTTTATGAAATTATTCTCTGAACTTTGGTTATATTTAAGTATTTGGCACTTAGTAAATTATAACTGAATTATGTTTGATTTCGACTTGTGAATGGTTATGGCTGTGTTATTTTCTGCCTTATGTTAATTTACACGTACTTTGGCTTTTTGATGTTGCCAAAGGGGGAGAGAAACGGGGATTAGAAGCTTAGAAATCAAGAGATCATAAATTCCAAAACTTAGGGGGAGTATGGGATGAGTGAACGTTCTATCTTGTATATATTCTATCTTGTATCTTGATTTCAGGAATTAAATTGTCATCATCAAAAAGGGGGAGATTGGAGAAGCAAAGACATTTTGATGTTTTGATGATGCCAAAGGATCATGCGCTTCTCAAGTTTAATTTAAGACAAGAATCCATGAAATTCAAGATATATGATAATCTCTAGAGACTTAGGAAGGGAATTCCAAGTTGAAACAGCAAGAGGTTTGGCCAAAGAATTTAAGCTAAAATGTTTTTACAAAAGATTTACTCTCTAGTAATCGATTACCAGAGGATGTAATCGATTACCAGTGGCCAAAATACATCCTAAAATGCTTTTAAAATGATCTTGAATATTTTTTAAAGCATGTAATCGATTACCAACAGTTGAAACTATTTATAACAACTATTAGAAATTTGAATTCAAATTTTACAATGTGTAATCGATTACACTTGGATGGTAATCGATTACCAGCAATTATTGAATGTTTTTAATTTCAAATTTTAAAGCCTGTAATCGATTACACAAGTCTTGTAATCGATTACCAGAGGAGCTTTTCAGAAAATATTTTCCAAGAGTCACATCTATTCAATTAGTATTTGAATGGCCATCAAAGGTCTATTTATATGTGACTTGGAACACGAATTTGCTTAGAGTTTTTCTGAACAAAAAGTCTTATCCTCTCAAAAGCAAAATTGTCTTATCCTCTAAAGCATTCCATGGCCAAAACACTTGTAATTCAATAAGGAATTATTTGAGTGCTTCATTGTTCAATTTATCTCTTTCAAGAGAGATTTCTTTTTCTCTTCTTCTTACTTCTGAAAAGGGATTAAGAGACCGAGGGTCTCTTGTTGTAAAGCAGTCTGAACACAAAGGAAAGGTTGTCCCTGTGTGGTTCAGAACTTGTAAAGGGTTTTTACAAGATAGTGGAACTCTCAAGCGGGTTGCTTGGGGACTGGACGTAGGCACAAGGGTGTAGCCAAACCAGTATAAAACTGAGTTTGCACTTTCTCTTCCCTTAAACTCTTTTATTTATTGTTGCTTTACATTTACATTCAGATTGGTTATTTTGAATCATCTTTTAGAAATCTATCTTTAAGGGAACTTGGGACTTGCATTAAAATCAAAGTAGAATTTTAATTGGGGAAATAGTTTGTAATATCTTAATTCAACCCCCCTTCTTAAGATACCTGAGGCCACTTGTCTAACATAAGAGACACTATCAAACTCATTTTTACTACTTAGTTTCCCTCCTTGCAAAACTATTATATTTTCAGAGACTAATCTGCCTAAGCAATTATGAAAAAGGATGGGATTAAACAAAAATGAGGTGCAGTATGCAGATTTGCACATAGAAAAATTCTCATTATATAAAGAAAAAAATTTCTTCGAGAGTAATATGTTGTCATCCACAACATATGTATATTTGCACATGAGGAAACTGTTGGAAGGGATGTATCAAAACCTTATAAAAGGAGACAAAACAGAATAACAAAATGAAGTCAATCGCACAAACTGTACACATCCAAGAGAAGGTAAAGTGAGGAGACAATATTTGGGGCGTAACTTCGCTTCTATTTGTCCATGGCACATGATTGTGTGGTCATGGTAGTTAAGTGGACAAGCAATTGGATCTAGAACTTTACCAGCTAGTAACATGTGTATGTTAGTTCAAAAATGATTCCATTGTCATAAACCAATTTTACAACATTGGTTAACAAATGATCAAGAAAATTCAAGGCAAAAGAAGCCTTATGTAAGGGAGAAATAACAATAAAAAATGAACACTACTATCTTTGAGAAAATAAAGAAATAAGAAAACTAAAAAATGGAATTGAGAAATATGTTATAGAACAGGCAAGATGCAGAATAATCAATCAAATATGAACCTTAAAAAATGTCAAAATGAAGTCAACCAGATGCTTTTGACAAAATTACATAAAAAATAAGAGTTGACTAACAACCACTGTCAATGATTGCCAGTAGGCAATATTTTATGCTAGGAGAGAGTTAGAGGATCTGATAAATTGATAACCAGACTAAATGAAATAATATAACATAGTGGAGTCACTTTAAAAAAAAAAAATCTATCTAAGATATTTCTACATGAGTGCAAGTGCATTCATGTCCTTTACACGTGAGGATATCCTTATTCACTTAGTGGCATACCCCACACAGAGACTGAGTGACCAACAACAGTTGAAAATGAAGCACTAACCTTTTTCAGTGTATCCAATATAAAAAGATCCAACTATCCAGCCCCACTTTTCGAAATGACTGTAGAAAATAGGACATTTTGCCTATCAGAAATGCTTCAAAAACTTCTCATTATGCAAACTGCCTTCCTATTGTTTCAATGAGGAAGGCAAGTCTACATATTCAAGGTATTCAGCAGTTCAATGGCTTTGTTTATGGTTAAGTAAATAGTGCTTACTGCTTTGTCTTGATGGCATAACATCCATGAGACATTGAGGTTACTTTTTCAGGTCTGAAAACTAAATTTTAGTTGATATTTGTCAAGTTGAATAAATCAATATCAAAATACTTTCTTTACAGTTTACATGAGTAACTTGTTTGTTATTTTCTTATAACCTTATGGTTAATATCACACTTTCCCTCTTAACTTACTAGTTGGTAGTCACTAGCATGAGATGAGAGATAATTGAAAAACAAAAGCCTCCCAATTGTGACTCTCTTACTTACCACTTGACATAAAAGACATGGTTAACACATTAGCATTGGGAACAAAAGGTAGAAGTAGTTGGTGATGGTCTTAACTGTTAACTATAGAGAACATTAAGTTCCACAATGAAGGATAGTTGAAGCCTCCTCATCAAAGAATTGCAGGGTAATACTCATCATAAGAAATTTGGAATCTTTATATTAGGACATAAGTATAGTTGCTTGTGCCATAAACTAAGCAGTTATATCACTCTTTTATTTACAAGAAAGACATGACAATGTGACATGTTGCACACAACATCAAAAAATAGTTAGAAAAGTTTTAAATTCTCATTTCAAACTAATTAACTAAGACATATACTTATCTTATTGCACATGAATAACTTTAAAGTTTGGTTAAAGAGAAGAAAAGAAGAAATGAATTTTTCTATTTTTATAGAAAAGTGAGAGGAAAGAAAATTTTATTGTATCAAATAACTTATATACCCTTATTATAATTGTAATTTCATTCCACTGGGGAAAGAAAATGCAATTACTATTTTGTCTGAAAAGCCAACTTTCACCTTTTGAGGACCCTGCACAAATTGCACAAAAATATAGAATATTCAAAATAATTATTTTCATATAATATGCACTTATAACAATTGAATAATCTTGTTGCAACTCGTCTCCTCATGCCTATAAATACAATATTTAGACACCTAGTTTTGGGAAAGATTTTGCAGACCATGCGTTTGAGTTGCACAAAAATAATAGAGTCAACTCAAAGGTGCTGATTGGTTATTACAAACAGCTCATGTTTTTCTTCTTTCTAGTGTTTGTCATTTCAGTTGTATAAAAAAATTACAACTGAATAGAAGTCATGTTTGTGATTTTAGGAGCTTCTATTAACTAAACAATAAAATCTGAAACTAACTAATTCAGTAATGGCTGAATAACATATTCTTTTCAATTGACTTATTCAAACTAAAATTAAAACTACCTTGACAGATCCAAGGTACGTTCCCAATGTACTATCAGAAACTGTATGTGAACCTTAACATGTGCTACACCTGACCTGAATATAAAACTTAATTCAAAACATAATGGCTGATGCATTATCCAGGCAGTTTTCATTTTCAGCAATTTCAATGGTGCAAGAGGAGGAATCGGCTTATTGGGAGGAAGAAGTACAAGCTGGCCCTGAATTATATGAAATTTATCAAGGAATTCTAACTAAAACAACAAAGAAGCCTGGATATGCCATTCATAGAGGTAAACTATACTTCAAGGATAGATTAGTTCTATTTGAAAACTCCACTAAAATTCTACTACTTTTGAAAGAATTGCATGACTCCCCTTTGGGAGGACACTCAGGGTTTTTTAGAACCTTCAAGAGAGTGGCAAATGTGGTGTTTTGGAAAGGAATGAAGAAAACTATAAGGGATTATGTTGCTGCATGCGAAATCTGTCAGAGAAATAAGACTAGTACATTATCCCCAGTAGGGCTGCTACAACTACTGCCTATTCCAACTAAGGTGTGGACTGATATCTCTATGGATTTCATTGGAGGCTTACCAAAAGCTCAAGGGAAGGACACTATATTAGTGGTAGTGGATAAGCTGACTAAGTATGCTCATTTTTCTTTCATTAAGTCACCTGATACATCTAAGGAAGTAGCTGAGTTATGCATTAAGTCACCCTGATACAGCAAAGGAAGGAATTGTTCAAGAAAGTAGGAACCTAATTAAAGATAAGCATTGCCTATCATCTTCAAACAGATGGAGAATTTGAAGTAGCTAACCAATGCTTAGGAAGATTATTTGAGGTGTTTAACTGGAACCAAACCAAAACAGTGGCCTAACCACTTGGCCTCGGTTGAATTCTGGTTTAATACCAACTTCAATATCTCTACCAAAATGTATCCTTTTAAAGCTTTGTATGGAAAAGAACCCCCACTTTTAGTTAAAGGAGCTGACATTCCTTCCAAATTGGAAAAGGTAAATCAGTTGAGTAAGGACAAAGATGAATTATTGTAGGAATTGAGGAACAACCTGCTCAAGGCTTAGCATCAAATGAAAAGATATGTGAATAATCATAGAAGGGAGCTAGTCCTTCATGAAGGAGATTGGGTCTTTTTGAAACTGTAACCTTATAGAATGAAGTCTCTAGGAAGAAAGACAAATGAGAAGCTGAGTCCACGATTTTATAGACCCTAAAAGGTGATATATTTTGGAGAGGTCGCTTATAAATTGGAACTCTGAGAGGGTAGCAAGATGCATCTAGTGTTCCATATATCTCTGCTCAAGAAAGCGGTTAAGCCCACTTGCTCCCCTCAACTATTACCAAAAGCTCTGAATGAGAATTGGGAACTGTAGGTCCAACCAGAGAAAGTAATGCAAAGTATAACTTCAGAAGATGGCAAGACCTACCCCACCATGAAGATACTTGGGAACTTGCTGATGAAATGCAGACTGTTTTTCCTCAACTTGACCTTGAGATCAAGGTCCATCATGAGGAGAGAGGGTATTGATAAATGGGGAAAGGTGTATGTTAGGAGATATTTTTGGAAGAGCTAAAGGGTTGTTAGTTAGAACAGCTAGGATAACTAATTGTAGTTTCTTATAACTATAAATAGAATTAAGAGAAGTTAGTTAGGGGTTAGACAGAAAATTGATAACTGGAGGGTGGTGAGACCTCAAACTCATTTTGTATTCTGTCTTGGGTGTTGAAAGTATCACCATAACAATACAATCCTTTCCTCTGTTTCTGGTCCAGTTCTTTCATTGAACGGCACATAGTGATTTACAATGATATCTATAAGCTAATAACAGAGTTACTTGTAAACTATCAGCCAACTTGTATTAAGACAAAAAAAATTATAGAATAATCCTATATTCATAATTTAGTCACAACTCACAAGCACAGGAAATTATAATTCCTAAATAATTAAATAGGTTTTCCACTTAATCAAAACAAAATAAAACATACCAATTCACTATTCTTACCCAATCAAAAGTAAACACACACAAACTATTATAATTCATTGTTGTTTCAATTCAAAGTTAAAAGCCCTTAACTGGTTGTGCAAATCCTGCAAAAGCCCTTAACTTGTTGTGCAAATCCTGCAAAAGCCCTTAAATGGTTGTGCAAATACTCTGTCGTTTCTTAAGAAAAATACATGTTCTACCATGGGTTTTGCTCAAAATTGATGTCTCTGCAAAAGCCCTCAATTGATTTCAAAAATCATTTACAAACAGAGGAGAAATCGGGAAACAAAACAAACACATTTTCGTGGACAACCCCAGAACCGTATTTTTGCAAAATTCTATCAAAATAGTGAACAACATTTTTAGATCTTCATTGTGTTTTGTTCGAAATCCTTTGGACTATAAAAACCCTCAACTAATTATAGAAAAACAACTATTCATATGGAACTAATTTATTTTGAAAGTTTCAGACTGTACAAGTTTGACACAATCATTCGAAGAATTGATAACTAGCCATGACTACAAGTGAATCGAAACCATATTCCTTATGCAGACAATGTGGTTGCAGTGACGTACCTATCGCGGCTTAAATGGTAGTGGTAGCTTCAGTAGTTGCAACTTCAGCGGAAGTGGTAGCTTCAGTAGTTGCAGCTTCAGGGGCATTTGCGGAAGTCACAGGGTCAGGAGGAAGGAGAAAGGAGAAAGGACAAGAGGGTTTGAGCGCGCGAGGGCCAAAATGAATTCAGGTTTTAATTTATGAACAGAACAACATCAGTTTTTCTAAAATAACCGATGTTAACCTCAAGTATTTAACATCGGCATTGAAAAAACTGATGTTAACCTCAGATAGTTAACATCGGTTTTTAAAAACCGATGTTAACTATCTGAGGTTAACATCGGTTTTCACATCGATTTTAAAAAAACTGATGTTAACCTCGGGTTGATGTTAATCATGCGATGTTAAATCTATAAATTCTAGTAGTGAATGGATCTCAAAAATGTACCTGTCATGTATCATAAAGTGATGTTCAATTCATCATATTCATACATCTCATAGAAACTACTTTTTATTTATTTGTTTGCCATATGAGCAGGCTGCTCAAGCTTCAGGCTGATGTATAGACTTGTGGATATCAACATGTACAAGTGATGTGATAAATGCTATAGAGAATCGTAGGTGAAGTTATAGAAAACCACCATAAGCGCAAGCAATTGCCCTTCTAGAGGATCTTTGTATGGTCCAACCATACTTAATCTACAAATCACGCTTCAAGTTAAAACCAAACACAAGTTTTAAGTTTACAAATAAAACCTCTATTACAACTGGCAAGCCACCATCCTTTTATCTTCCCATTGCCAGCATCGCATAGTGAGGCATCATGATTCTTCTCTTCTCCTTCTTGGTTTCTAAAACTAAGTACATGTTGTGACAAAATCATCTTGTTTCTCTTTTGCAAGTCAAACTTTAGTACCCTTTGACAGCACAGTAGTAGTATATATATAAATATGCCAATAGTTTCACACCCAAGAGCTTTTGGGGAATAGCTATGAAAAAAGATGATGGAACCCACAAATCAAGAGGAAAGGTGAATTAGTTTTTAAATCAAATCAAACTTAACAAATCGAGTTTTGAAAAAAGTTTGTTTTTCAAGGATCGTATCACAAACTTTTATTAAAACCAATATCTAAGCAATCACCCTTAATACAAAATCCTTTTTTAAATTTCTTTTTCAAAAAGATATTTTCTTTAAACTTCATCAAATTGATGAAGAATACAATAAGAAAGAAAGATAAGATCAAGAGAAGATATATACTAATTTTTATATTGGTTCACTCTATATCTCTAGGGAAGCTACTCCAGTTATCTACTTCAATCTAAATTAGATTTTCACTATGCATATAGAATTCTTACATGCAATCACAATCAATCTCGGTTCCTCCTAGAAAAAGAGACTAAGGTATCCAATCCTAGGGTCCTTTGTGAATAAGAGCCTAAGAGAAACCTACCCTTAGCCCAAACTTGAAAAACCTATTCTAGCATGCCTTCAGAAATTCATGCATATGCTAACATGTAAAACACACAAAAAACTGATTCAATGAGAGACACAACCTAATCAATCACACGCAAGAACCTTTGCTTGAGTGAATGAATCTCTTCTTGATCTCACAAGAAATTCACAACTCACTTTTTACCATGAAAGCATCAAAAAATATAGTCTAGAAAATGTGAGTCGCAAAAAATATTCTAAGCACTTTTCCTTCTCTCTTAAAAGTGAGAACACAAGTTAGTTATTTATAGAGAAAACGTTTATAATTGTCTGTAATCGATTAAATAGGCAATGTAATCGATTATTTTGAATAATCAACTATATTATCATTTCGATCAATTAAAGTGTTCTTCCCAACATCTGGAAAGCTTTCAAGAACAATGTTATCGATTAAATTCTTGATTTAATCGATTAGAGTGATCTTGATCACTTTTGGGAACAAATTTAAGAATGAAGTAATCGATTACGATCACCTAGTAATCGATTAAAGTAGAGACTCATGAAAAACCAAACATGGTCTCAACTAAATTGTATAATCGATTACGAATAACTGGTAATCGATTAAATCGAAATTAGAATCTCACTGAATGCTACAAACACTTAAGTAATCGATTGCGAGCAACCTTAAAATCAATTAAAACAGAGAATTTTATGCACTGCAAATGTTTCTAACTTTAGAAACAATCTTCCTAGCACTACATGATGATGCATGATTTACATATGACTAAGATAGAGACTAAGATGCAACAATCAATACAAATGCCACTCAAAGAGTTGGGCATGTAAAAAGACAAAACTTTTTCAAGTTCCAAAGCTTCGTCTTCATATTGCTCCCCGTATCTCTAACAATCTCCTCGTTTTTCGCTTTGATGATTCCAAACTTGAATTTCCATTTGAGTGCATTTGGAGAGTTTCTGAACACTAAGAGAAGTGTCAAATCATATCATCATCATCATAAAATAGATTTGTATAAGAATGTAAGTATGCAATGCACTACTTCTTCCTAATGCAATGTTTCTCCCCCATTTGGCATAACAAGGCCAAAAAGTCACAACTACTCATAGAGTAAACATATAAATATATGATGTGAAAAAAGGAAAAGATCATAGCATTTCATTCATAGAAAAAACAATACACCTTAATCATTACAACTATTGTAAGAAAACATAACTACTTAATCAAACATCACATAACAAGTGATCATAGACACAAAAACAGAAATAAACATAATCAGAAAGGACAATCAAACAATTGAAATAAGCACTTAAAACATAACTAAGCTTTATCCTCATCAAGGTTAAAGAGGTTGCTAAAGGTTAGCCTAGTCTCAATGTTTTCCAGCCGGGTAGTTATATTTTCCAACGAAATATGAAGGTGAAGCATAGCGTCCATCTTTTGAATAATAAGTAACTCAAAAGGACTCCATTGATGTGCAAGTTCTTATGGAGCTTCAAATTTAGCATCTTCTTCCGTCTGATCTATGTTTCAAACTACTAGCTCTCTAGCCCATTATCTATTCATGATCAACAATCCTCATTCCAAGCTTCTTGAGATTCCTTTCGGTAATCTCGCTAGAGGCTTTGGTAAAGTCCACAATCTCATTAGAGACATCAAGATTGAAGTAGTCAATGAATCTTGAGGAAATAACAACATAAAGAAATTCATAATCCACAAGGTGAGGACTCTTCAACATAATGTCTTCAATCAGCAGTACCCAGTTAATCTTGATACCTGATTTTAGATCATAAACTATATGTAGATTATCATCTGTTACCTGAGCATGATTGCTTGACCTCGGTATGAGAATGTAGGTAATGAGGTAAACTAAAATTTTGTCCTCTGCAGTCAATCCACCAACTCTTAAGTGATTCCTCAAGTTCCTAGCAGGGTCAAGAAGCATTCCCTTATAGGTTTGCATCTTGTTGTACCCATCAAGTGTTTCATTGAACTTGCGAACTCCACCCATGCCCAGACTGGCTACTTTTTTCCACACAATAACATCAATGACCATATCTACTCCATTAATAGTAGAGAAGAGGTTACCTTGAAGGTCAGCAAGTGCACAAGTGTAGAAAACCTTGAATAGCTCTAGATAAAAAGTTCATTTCATCTGCACCAACTTTGATAGTCCTTGTGCTTCCAGCAGATTAGGAAAGTTGAAACCTTGTTAAGAGAACCATTCCAAGTACAAATACTTGGGGATCCTCACGTTTTTTGACAATAGATATCACCTTATAGTCATTCTTCTTGCTTTCATTTGTGAACCGTGTGTCCAACCTGTTAATAGCAGCCTGTGAGCATTCACCTTGCTTCCTCTTGGAAGTTTTTTCTTTCTTTTATACTCTTGGAGGATTGCTCGACATCATGAAGAGGAGATAGAGGGTTTGAGAGCAGAAGATGGTTGGGTTCAGAGAGGGGTGGAAATAGGAGGTTTTAGAAGAGATGTTAGTGTGATTTGTTGATAGGTTTGGGTTGGCTTTTAAAGAGGGTTTAACGCGATTTGGTTGATTAAGATGGATGGCAGGAGTAAATACAATAATAATGATGGTTAATGAGGGGAAGGCGAAGAGATGTAACCGATTACACACAAGTAATCGATTAAAATTACATAGTACTCAATTAAATTGGCCCTTGTTTTCACCCAAAACCAAAAGCTGATATAAGTAATCGATTAAAACGTAGGTATAATCGATTAAATATGCTAGAAAAACTCCCTCTGAGGCCTTTGTAATCGATTAAAATGTAAGGTAATCGATTAAAAAAGAACACAAAGCCAAAAGAAGCCATAAATCATAGTATGTAATCGATTAAAATGAGGTTGTAATCAATTTCAACAGCATGCAAAGCCAAAAAAAGCTTTTAGCCAAAGCATGTAATCGATTAATACAAAGTAGTAATTGATTAAAACAGAAAACCTTGAACCATAACACCACAAAAGCATAAATGGTAATCGATTAAACTATGGGGTAATCGATTAAAACAAAAAGTTTCAAAAACTAATAACCACACAACAACTCAGTGTAATCAATTAAAATAAAAGAGTAATCAATTAAAAGAGAGGAAAAAACATAATATGACAAAGTAAAACATGTATTTCCAGAAAAAGATATTCACCACATATCAACATACTAAGACATTAAAGAAAATGACAAACATAGAGAGTATATGTAACAAGTTGCATGTACTAAATCATAACATCATTCAATACTAGATTCATGTAAGATACCTAGTTCATTCCTAATAAAGAATAACCTATCTCTAGCAAGGGGTTTAGTAAAGATATCAGCTAGTGGATGTTCACTATCAATAAACTCAATGCAACAATCACCCTTTGATACATGATCTCTAATAAAATGACATCTAATCTCTATATGTTTGGTTCTAGAATGCTTGATAGGATTTTTAGATAGATTTATAGCACTTGTGTTGTCATATTTCAAAGGAATGTGATCAAGAATTACTTCAAGTCTTCAAGCTATTGTTTCATCCAGAGACTTTAAGTACAACAACTTTCAGTTGCAATGTATTTTGCTTCTGCAGTGGATAGTGCTACACAGGCTTGTTTCTTGTAGTTCCAAGAAAACACTAAGCATAATATCTTATTGACTTGCAATTAAGTAAAGAAGTGAGCCACATACCTCTATACTTTGATTCATCGACTGATTTAACTTCCAAATCAAGATAAATGGATGTTGTCATTGGTGTTGATGCTTCTTTGCACTTTTCCATGCTGAATTTATTAATTAGTTATGTACAGTATTTTGTTTGACATAGGAAGGTTCCATGTTTCATTTGCTTGACTTGAAGTCCAAGGAAAAAGTTCAACTTTCCCATCATAGACATCTCAAATTCTTTCTGCATAGAACTAGAAAATTTTGTTCACAAAGTTTCATTAGTAACACCAAAGATTATATCATCAACATAAATTTGTACAATCAACAACTCATTATTTAATCTCTTGATAAACAATGTTTTGTCAGCTTAACCTCTTAAAAGATTGTTCAATTAAGAAATTGCTCAATCTTTCATACCAAGATCTAGGTGCTTGTTTCAAACCATACAGAGCTTTTTTTCAGCATGTAAACATGATTAGGATGTTTATAGTCTACAAAACCTGGAGGTTGGTCTACATATATCTCTTCTTCAATGTATCCATTGAGAGAAAGCACTCTTCACATCCATTTGGTATAACCTAAAATCCATAATACATGCAAAAACACACAAAAACCTAATTGTTTCCAACCTTGCAATAGGGGAATAGGTTTCACCATAGTCAATGTCTTGCTCTTGGTTGTATCCTTTTGCATGCAATCTGGCCATGTTCCTTACTATGATGCCAAATTCATCAAGTTTGATCGAAACACCCATTTGGTTCCAATTGAATTATGAGAGGCAGGTTTAGAAACTAAATCCCACACTTCATTCCTTTGAAACTAATTCAATTCTTCATGCATAGCCAACAACCAATGCTCATCATACAAAGCTTCACCTATGTTTCTTGGTTCAATCTGAGAAACAAAATCCATGTTATTGCATAAAATCCTAAGTCTAGAGCGAGTAGATACTCCTTTTGATATTTTGCCAATAATGTTGTCCAGGGAGAGGTCTTTTTGAGTTCTCCATTCTCTTAAAAGGTCTTTAGGAGATGTGGCGAGGATTTATTTGCTTTGTTCAAGCTCTTCAACTTTGGTTTCATCTTCAAGTGAAGTGTCGTTATTCTAAAAACCTGCATCTTCATCTTCCAAAGATTGTCTTGAACAATAAAGTTAGTTTCATCACACACAACATATACAAATTCTTCCACACATAAAGTTCTCCTATTAAACACTTTATATGCTTTGCTTTGCAATGAATAACCAAGAAAAATAGCCTCGTAAGCTTTTGCATCAAATTTGCCAATGTGGAAGCAATGTCTTCCAAGGTTATTTTGATGATGCCAAAGAATCAAGAGTCAAGCAAAATCCAAAGATTCAAGAATTAAGAGTCAAGCAAAATCCAAAGATTCAAGAATCAAGTTTCAAGAATCAAGATTCAAGAATAATCAAGATCAAGATTCAAGACTCAAGATTCAAGAATCAAGAGAAGACTCAATCAAGATAAGTACTAAAAAAGCTTTTCAAAACATTGAATACCACAAGAAGTTTTCACAAAATCATTACCAAAGAGTTTAAAATGTTCAGATTTCAAATTTCAAAAGTTACAACTTGTGTTTAACAGTTTTAAATCATTATAAACTTGTGTAATCGATTACACAACACTTGTAATCGATTACCAGACATTCTAAACGTTTTAATTTTCAAAATTCAAAATGAAGAGTCACATTTAATCGATTACCAGTGACTGATTTCGAAAAATACATTTCCAAAAGTCACAATTCTTCAAGTGACTTGTTTCTAAAGATTTTTTCAAAAGTCACAACTTTTTAAGTGACTAGTTTTAAAGAAATTGCCAAGAGTTACAAGCTTTGACTTGAGTCATCAAGAGATTATAAATATGTGACCATGGCATGAGTTTCAATTCAATTATCATAATCAATCATCTATCTTTCAATCTTTACATCATATTTAGAATATCTTTCAATCAATCTTTCAATATCTTTCTACAGAATTTTCTGATTCATTTCTCTTCATCTTTCTAAAAGTTTTTGATCAACACTTTCTCTTCCAAGAAAAGTTCTTTGTTCAAAAACTTGTGTTATTCATCTTTTTCATTCTCTTCTCCCTTTGCCAAAAGAACGAAGGACTAACCGCTTGAATTCTTTTGTGTCTCTCTTCTCCCTTACAAAAGATTCAAAGGACTAACCGCCTGAGAATTCTTTTGATTCTTCCCTTCCCCTTAAGCAAAAGATTTCAAAGGACTAACCGCCTGAGAATTCTTTGTCCCAACACATTGGAGGGTACATCCTTTGTGGTACAAGTAAAGGGTACATTTACTTGGAGATTGTTATACTGAGAACAAGAGAGGGTACATCTCTTGTGGATCAGTTCAAGTGGAGGGTACATCCACTTGGTTTTTTTCAAAGAGAACAAGAGAGGGTACATCCCTTGTGGATCTTTGGCTTGTAAAGGATTTTACAAGGTTGAAAGAAATCTCAAGAACTGCAGGTTGCTTGGGGACTGGATGTAGGCACGGTTTGTGGCCGAACCAGTATAAATCTTGTGTTTGTCTTCTTCTTCCCTACATTCTTTAATTTTCGTTGTGTACTTTTAATTATTGCTTTTACTTTTGATTAAGTTTCTATTTCTGTTCTTTACTTTCTTAACTTAGTAGTAAAAGCCTAATTGAATCTAGTAACATTAAGAAGGGTAGATTTTTTAATTAGTCAAGACACGTTCATAATTAATTCAGCCCCCCCCCCCCCCCTTCTTAATTATTCCGAGGCCACTGGATCCAATAGCCAAGACATTTTTTTCTATTGTTTAAAACAAAACATTTACATCCAAAAACCCTTAAATGAGATATATTTGGTTTTCTTCCTTTGTAAAGCTCATAAGGAGTTTTCTTTAGAATAAGTCTTATAAGAAGTTTGTTGAGAGTATAGCAAATCGTACTCACAGCATCAGCCCAAAAGTACTTTGGTAGTTTTTCTTCATTTAGAAGAGTTCTAGCTCCTTCTTCAATAGATCTATTTTTCCTTTCCACAATGCCATTTTGTTGGGGTATTCTTGGGGCAGAAAAATTGTGGTGAATTCCATTTTCTTCGCAAAACTTTTCAAAATACTCATTTTGAAATTCCCCTCCATGATCACTTTTAATTGAAACAATATTAAGACCTTTCTCATTTTGAATAACTTTGGAAAGTTTGTGAAACTCATCAAAAACTTCATTTTTTGGTTTTCAAAAACAAAGTCCAAGTGAACCTTGAATAATCATATACAATTACTAAGCCAAAGTAGTTGCCACTTAAACTCATAGTTCTTGAAGGTCCAAATAAATCTATATGAATTAGTTCAAAGGGTTTTGAAGTAGAAACAACGTTTTTACTTTGAAAAGAGTTTTTAACTTGTTTCTCCTTTTCACATGCTTCACACAATTTATTTTTCTCAAACTTGAGTTTTGGAATACCAATTACTAAGTCCTTTTTAACTAGATGATTGAAATGATGCATGTTTATATGTGCAACCCTACAATGGCATAACCAAGAATCATCAATCTTACTTACCAAGCAACTAAGTTCATGAAATGATGCTTGTTCAATATTCAACATGTAGATATTACCTATTCTTTTACTCATGCGAACAATCTCCCCATATATAGCTTCACAAATGAGACAGTAATTCCTATTGAATTCAATTTTGAAGCCTTTGTCACATAGTTGACTTATGCTCAAGAGATTGCGCTTAAGTCCATTAACATACAAAACATTTTTTTATTTGTGTTTTGTGCTAATTTCCAATGTTTCCTTCTCCCATAATTCTTCCTTTATTATTGTCTTCAAAAGCGACATATCCTCCTTCCTTTGACACAAAGTCAGTAAGTCTGAACTTGTCACCCATCATGTGCCTAGAGCAGTCACTTTCCTAGTACCATAGTGAGTCTCTTGCTTTCACGCACACCTACAAGACAAAATCAATTAGAGAGAGGTGGTACCCAATTGAGGTTGAGTCCAATGGGGTTAATTTCCATAATTAAATCTTTAGGAATCCAAACACATTCTCCTTTAAGAACGTCAAATCTCCTAACCTAGCATTTATAAGATGTGTATCCTTTTTTCATGCAACAATGACAAGTCTTTGCTTTAGGCTTAGAATGCACTATGTTTTTCTTTTTGGAGACTTTGTTTGGGTTCTACTTTTGGTAGGATTCAAACTTGGTTTTCTTAGAAAAGTTAGTTTGCTTGTTTTTCTTTAAGATAGGAAAGCTTAGTTTACAACTTCATACATTCTTCTTAGTGATCCTTTTTTAACTTTTCAAACTCATTTTGCAAATATTTGTAATCATTCATGTTAAGAGAAGTAGAAGCGGAAACACAACCACTGGCTTTATAGCTTGAAACAAGTTTTTCATTTTCTTGTCTCAATTTATCTAGCTCACTTTCTGTTGAAGCCAATTTAGTGATATGCAATTTTAGATCGCTTCTCAGCTTATTGTTTGAAACAACAAGCCTTTGCACGTCTTCATGCATTTCATTAAAAGCTTCCAAAACATCTTCAAATTCAGAATTTACCTTATTTTCTTCAATGGTTGAGGAATCATCCATTGAATTTTCCATCAAGCACACATTTGCAACTTTTTCTTCACTAGAAGAGTCAGAGGATATGGATGCATTGTCTTCCTACGCAATGAAGGCCTTTTTCTGTTTTCTATCCTTCTTTCCTTTCTTACCAGGAAGTTGTTTTTTAGGGTAGATAGGACATTCAAATTTGATGTGACCTTGCTTCTCACATTCGAAGCACGTGAAGGTGTTGTTACTTTCTATCTTCTTTGAAAGTTTAGAGATTTTTTTGTCTTTGGTTCTTTTGAGAAATTTTCCAAACTTCTTTACCATTAAGCTTAAATTCTCTACATCTTTGTCATCACTAGAGCTTTCTTTGTAATCTTCCTTTAAATATTTGACCTTGAGTATAACTCCTTTTCTTTTCTTTTCTGTTTCTTATGCATGAGATTGTTGAATCAACTCATGTTCATTTGCAAGCAATTTTTTGAAGAGAGCTTCCATCAACATTGACGCTAAGTCCTTAGATTCCTTGATTTTTGTGATCTTTGGTTCCTAAGTTCTTGTGAGACAGTTGAGGATCTTGATCTTTAGCTCATCACCTTCAAACTTTTTTCCAAGACCAAGAAGGTGATTCACAATATGGGTGAATCTTGTTTGAAGTTCTGAAATGGTTTCTCCATTCTTCATTTGGAAAGCTTCATATTCAAATACAAGACTGTGATTTCTTGATCTTCTTACATCCACAGTGCCTTCATGAGTGACTTCAAGCATTTTCCATATTTCCTTTGCACTTTTGCACCTTGCATTACAAAAAAAAATCATTAGAAGATAAACCAGAAGTTAAAATGTTTTTAGCTTTTTGATCATCTTGCACTTTTCTTTTCTCATCATCTTTCATTTCAACCAATTCTTTAGGCACCAATTCACCATGCACCAGGATCAATTGACTAAATAAAGATTTCCATTTGTTTTTGACAAAATGAAAAATGTTCTCCCTCAAACAATAGAGGTCATTTAAGAGATGCACCCTCTTTGAAAGTGATTTGTTTAGACCCATTTTAGAAAAACTATGATCTTGAGCAACTTTCAAGATGTAGCTCTGATACCAATTGAAAAAAGATTATGGAACTCACAAACCAAGAGGGGGATGAATTGGTTTCTAAATCAAATCAAACTTAAAAAACAAATTTTTGAAAAACTTTCTTTTCCAAGAATCATATCACAAACTTTTATTAAAACCAATATCTAACTAATCACTCTTAAAAGAAAGATAAGATCAAGAGAAGTTGTACACTAATTTTTATACTGGTTCACTCTCTATCTCTAGTGAAGCTGCTCCAGCTATCTAATTCAATCTGAATTAGATTTTCACTATGCATATAGAATTCTTACACGTAATCAAAATCAATCTCAAATCCTTCCTACAAAATGAGACTAAGGTACCCAACCCTAGGGTCCTTTATGAATAAGAGCTAAAGAGAAACCTACCCTTAGCCCAAACTAGAAAAACCTATTCTAGGATGCTTTCAAAAATTCATGCATATGCTGATGTAGTTCCATGTAGAGTTTGTAGACCTTGGATCTTCTTCATCAATGGAGTCCCTTGCTTCTTGAAGATCAATGGAAACAGAATGAAGAAGGAGGAAAGGTGATTGGAGATGCCACTTCAAGGAGAAGATGAGTAAAGAACAAGCTCACCACCATAGGAAGCCATGGATAAGAGCTTGAAGATAGGAGAAGATGAATGGAGGGAGAGGGAGAGAAGGGGCACGAAACTTATGCCTCAAATGAGGTTTGAACTTTGAAGTTTAATTTCTCAAATTATCAAAGTTGAAAAAATTCACACACAAGGTCTCTATTTATAGCCTAAGTGTCACACAAAATTGGAGGGAAATTTGAATTTCTATTCAAATTTCACTTGAATTTGAATTTGTGGAGCCAAAATTTCACTAATTATGATTAGTGAGTTTTAGCTATGGTTCATCCCACTAATCCAAGATGAAGTCCAAGATTCTTCACTAAGTATGCTTAGGTTTCATGAGGCATGTAAAGCATGAAGGACATGCACAAAGTGTGACTATATGATGTGGCAATGGGCTGTAGAAAGCAAATGTTCACCTCCTCCTTAGGATGGTCCAAAATTTAACTGGATTGGGCTTCTCCCAATTCAATTAAATTTCTCTCCCAACACACACAAATCAAATAGTGCACTTAAAGCATGTCAAATTACAAAACTACCCCTAATACAAAAACTACTCTAGGTGCCTTAAAATACAAGGGCTGAAAAATCCTACATTACTAGGGTACCCTCCCTACACTATGGAGTCCTAAACACAAGGCCCAAAAATAATGAAACCCTAATCTAATATGTACAAAGATAATTGGGCTCATACTTAGCCCATGGGCCCAAAATCTACCCTAATGCTCATGAGAATCCTAGGGCCTTCTCCTACATCTCTGGCCCAATCTTCTTGGAGTCTCCTAGCCATGGCTCTAGTGATGGGTTCCCTCCTTGGGAGGAACAAAATCAGTAATGTTAAAGGTGTTGCTAACTCCAAACTCCTCTAGGAGGTCTATCCTATAAGCATTGTTGTTGATCCTCTCCAAGACCTGAAAAGGGTCATCACCTTTGGGCTAAGTTTGGATTTTATCTTAGTAGGAAATCTATCCTTCCTAAGATGGAGCCAAACCAAATCCCCTTTATTAAGCACCAACTCCTTCCTTCCTCTATTGCCTTTAGTTGCATACACCTTTATTTGGTTCTCTATTTGGTTCCTAATCCTCTCATTTAATTTCTTGACAAACTCTGACCTAGATAACCCTTCTTTATGTATAAAATAAGTGTCAAGTGGATGGGGAATTAGGTCCAAAGGTGTGAGAGGATTGAACCCATAGGTAGTTCTATGAACCTCCCCTTATTATAGGCAAACTCTACATGAGGAAGGTACTCATCCCAAGACTTGTGATTGCCTTTTAGGAGAGCCCTTAACAATGTGGATAGAGACCTATTCACTACCTTTGTCTGCCCATCAGTTTGCGGGTGGTGGAGAAAAGGAGTTTAGTTCCTAACTTAGCCTATAAAGTTTTCCAAAAATGGCTAAGGAACTTAGCATCTCTATTAAACTCAATAGCCTTAGGCAAACCATGAAGCCTCACAACTTCTCTAAAAAAAGTCTTGAGATATGACTAGCATCATCTACCTTGTGGCATGGTATAGAATGTGCCATCTTGCTAAACCTATCCACCACCTCAAAGATAGACTTTACACCCCTCTAGGTCCTAGGAAGCCCAAGGACAAAGTCCATACTTATATCTACCCAGGGTGCAGATGGAATGAGTAAGGATGTGTATAGCCTATGAGACATCACCCTAGACTTGGCTTATAAACAAGCCACACACCTAGTGCAATACCTATGGACATCTTTTTTCATATGGGGCCAAAAAAAAAATTTCCTTGAGGAAGACAAGAGTCTTATCAATTCCAAAATGCCCCATTAGCCCACCCTCGTGGCTCTCTTTGACCAACAACTTTCTAATGGATCCTTGGGGTACACAAAGTCTTCCCTCCTTGAACAAATACCCCTTAGCAATGTAAAATACATCTTGGGCCTTGTGCCCATAGCTAGCATAAATGGGAGAGAAGTACTCATCAGAAACATACAATTTCCTTATGTTATCAAATCCTAAAATTTGAGCTCCAAGGGAAGAAAACAACGTGTGTCTCCTAGAAAGAGCATCTGCAACCACATTGGTCTTTCCCTTTTTGCATTTGATAACATATGGAAATTGCTCTAAGAACTCTACCCATTTTGCATGCCTCTTGTTTAACTTGCATTGCCCTCTAATGTACTTAAGTGATTCATGATGACTATAAATAACAAACTCCTTGGAAACAAGGTAATGTTCCCAAGTTTGGAGGGCTCTAACTAAGGCATAAAGCTCCTTATCATATGTGGGGTAGTTGAGAGCGGTACCATGAAGTTTCTCACTAAAGTAAGCAATAGGGTGCCCACCTTGCAACAACATAGCTCCCACATCTACACCAAAGGCATCACACTCTAGCTCAAAAGTTTTACAAAAGTCAAGGAAAGCTAGAATGGGTGCATTGGCGAGATTTTCTTTGAGCAAAGCAAAGGCTTTCTCTTGTCTCTCTCCCCATATGAATGCCACATTCTTCTTCACCAACTCATTGAGTGGCGAAGCAAGTGTAGAGAAATTAGGATAGAAACTTGCCAACCCATGGAAGCTCCTAATATCTCCTACACTTTTTTGGGGTGAGCCACTCTTGGATGGCCTTCATTTTCTCAGGGTCCATATGGACCCCATTTTTGCTAACCATAAAACCTAAGAAGACTACACTATCGACACAAAAGGTGCATTTAGCTATATTATCAAAGAAAGTGTGTTTCCTAAGAACTAAAAGAACTTGCCTTAGATGTCATAAGTGATCATCTAGGTCCCTACTATAGACTAAGATATCATCAAAATAAACAACTACAAACCTACCTATGAACTCCTTTAGGACATAATTTATTAGCCTCATGAAGGTGCTTGGTGCATTGGTGAGCCCAAAAGGCATCACTAGTTACTCATACAACCTAAACTTGGTCTTGAAAGTGGTTTTCCACTCATCATCTTCTTTCATCCTTATTTGGTGATACCCACTTTTAAGATCAATTTTGGAAAATATATTTGCACCATGCAACTCATCAAGCATATCATCAAGCCTAGGAATAGGGTGCCTATACTTCTCAATTATGTTGTTGATGGCCCTACAATCTGTACACATTCTCCACTTATCATCCTTCTTTGGCACCAACAACAGAGGCACAGTACAAGGACTTAGGCTCTCTTGGACTTAGCCCTTTTCTAACAGTTCGTATGTTCAAGCTGCCAGCACCAGCGATTTCAACCTAGAAATTAAGAGTAGTGTTTATGTTGCTTATGGCTTGGATAGTTACAATTTGTGTTTGCTTATGCTCAATTATCTTGAATAACACACAAGACCACAAGAAAATGGAGGATATACAAGGAGAATAAGATGAAGAACAAGGAATTAAAGAGAATTCACCGAACAAAAAGATAGAGAAAGCAAAAGAACATCACCTAGATGAAGATGCTCTTGATACCACATGATGTAAGCTCCATTGGAGCTTGTAGGCCTAGGATCTTCTTCATCAATGGATTCCTTTGCTTCTTGGATTATAAATGGCAGCGGAATGGAGAAGGAAGAGAGAGAGGTGACGCCACTTCAAGGAGAAGATGAGTCTAGAAGAAGTTCACCACCATAGGAGGCCATGGATAAGAGTTTGGAGGAAGAAGGAGATGAATGAAGGGAGAGGAAGAGAAGAGCACGAAATTTTATGCTCAAAAAGAGCTCTGAAATCTGAAGTTTAATTTTCAAATGATCAAAGTTGAAAAAAATGCACACACATGACCTCTATTTATAGCCTAAGTGTCACACAAAATTAGAGGGAAATTTGAATTTCAATTCAAATTTCACTTGAATACGAAATTCAATTTGTGGAGCCAAATTTTGGAGCCAAAATTTCGCTAATTATGATTAGTGAATTTCAATTATGTTTCAGCCCACTAATCCAAGATCCATTCCAAGATTCTCCACTGAGTGTGCATAGGTGTCATGAGGCATGAGAAGTATGAAGTACATGCACAAAGTGTGACTATATGATGTGGCAATGGGGTGTAGTAAGCAAATGCTCACCTCCCCCTCTAAAATTTAATTGGATTGGGCTTCTACCAACTCAATTAAATTTATTTCCAACCACACATCAAATATTCACTTAGTGCATGTGAAATTACAAAACTACCCCTAATACATAAACTAGTCTAGGTGCCTTAAAATACAAGGGCTGAAAAATCCTATATTTCTAGGGTACCCTACCTACATTATGGAGCCCTAAATACAAGACCCAAAATTTATGAAACCTTAATATAATATGTACAAAGATAAGTGGGCTCATACTTAGCCCATAGGCCCGAAATCTACCCTAAGGCTCATGAGAACCCTAGGGCTTTCTCTTGCATCTTTGGCCCAATGTTCTTGGAGTCTTCTATCCAATGCCCTTGGGGGGTAGGATTGCATCATGTTCCTGGGACTAAGTCTATTTTGTGTTCAATTCCCCTAAGAGGAGGTAACCCGTGGGGTATCTCTTTGGGAAATACATCACCAAATTCTTGGACCTTTAGGGGAAATGTCTCAAGTGGGAGAATTGCGGCAATGCTAAGGGAAGTCTCCCTTGAAAGGAGAAGGTAGAAATATTGTTTGAGAAGAAGAGCTCTCTTAATATCTCCTTTTGTTGCAAAATGACTCTCCTTTTTTACAACTTTCTTAGAGGAACACCTTCCCACTTTTTCCTTCTCCTTTAATTTTGAAGCTAAGGCCTTACTATCCTTTTTTCTCTTCTTTTTTTCTAACTTTTCCTCATCCCTCTTGTCCTTCATTGTAAGTTGATCCTTAGCTACCTGTGAAGGTGTTTGAGGATGCAACACAAATTTAGTGCCAAGATGGGTGAGGGTAATCTCATTAGTTAGGCCATTGTAAATGATCTTCCTATCAAATTTCCATGGCCTTCCTAAAAGAATATGTCCTACCTCCATGGGAACAATATCACAATTAACATCATCCTTATACGTCCCAATGGAGAAAGGTACCTTCACATGTTGGCTAACTATCATTTCCTCTTGCTCATTGAGCCATTGAAGTTTAATAAGGTTTTGGGTGGGGAATGATAGTGAGGTTCAACTTGGAAACTAATCTTGTGCTACAACAATTGCAACAAGATCCACTATCCACAATGAGAGAACAAGTTTTATCTAAAATTTTGTATCTTGTATTGTTGGATCAAGTGGCCTCGGAATAATTAAGAAGGGGGGGGGGGTTGAATTAATTATTAATGAACCTTTACTAATTAAAAATATATCCTTCTTAGTGTTACTAGATTTAATTAGGCTTTTACTACAAAGTTAAGAAAGTAAAGAACAGTAATTGACACTTAACCAAAAGTAAAAGCGATAATTAAAGTGCACAGCGGAAATTAAAGAGTGTAGGGAAGAAGAAGACAAACACAAGAATTTATACAGGTTCGACAACAACCCGTGCCTACATCCAGTCCCCAAGCGACCTGCAGTCCTTGAGATTTCTTTTCAACCTTGTAAAAGCCTTTACAAGCAAAGATCCACAAGGGATGTACCCTCCCTTGTTCTCTTTGAAAAACCAAGTGGATGTACCCTCCACTTGAACTGATCCACAAGAGATGTACCCTCTCTTGTTCTCAGTTACAACAACCCAAGTAGATGTACCCTCTACTTGTACCACAAAGGATGTATCCTCCAATGCGTTAAGACAAAGTTCTCAAGCGGTTATTACTTTGAAACTTTGTGAAGGGGAAACAAAAGATATCTCAGGCAGTTAGTCCTTTGAAATCTTTTGTTTAAGGGAAAGGGAAGAATCAAAAGAATTCTCAGACTGTGTCGTTTTGAATTCTTTGAAAAGGGAGAAGGGAGACACAAAAGAATTCAGGTGGTTAGTCCTTTGTTCTTTTGGAAAAGGGAGAAGAGAGACACAAAAAGAATTCAGGCGGTTATTCCTTGTCGAATTATTTTTGGCAAAGGGAGAAGAGAATGAAAAGATATAGCACACTTTTGTTTTTTGTGAAAGAACAAGGTTTGGAAACCAGAAAACTCAGAAAGCTTTTTGCAAAGGAAGAAGAAGAAGAAGAAGTTCAAAAAGATGTTCAAAGAGATTCAAAGGTTGTAAAAGTATATATCAGAAGTTTTTTTAAAATTCAAGTCAAGGTCTTGCTTTTATAGACTCTTCATGTCTGGTCAAGAAAACCATTGGAAGAGTTATAACCTTGAGAAAATTATGTCAAGAGTTACATCTCTTGACCTTTTATTCAAAACATGTCACTGGTAATCGATTACCATAATCATGTAATCGATTACACAATGCATTTTAAGAAAAGATGTGACTCTTCACAATTGAATTTGAATTTCAATGTTCAGATATACTGGTAATCGATTACCAATATATTGTAATCGATTACACCATTTAAAAATCATTTGGAACGTTGCAAATTTAGTAAAAGCTTTTGAAATCAAACTTTATCAATGGTAATCGATTACAGGAAACTGGTAATCGATTACCAGAGAGTAAATACTCTGGTAACTTAGAAATTTTTTGAGAAAAACTCTTTTGAAAAACAAAACTGTGCTATGTATGTTTTTTGAAAAATCTTTTCAATACTTCCCTTGTGAAGTCTTCTTGATTTCTTCTCTTGAATCTTGAATTCATCTTCTCTTGAATCTTGAAATCAAATTTCTCTTGATTCTTGAATCTTCTAGATTTCTTCTCATGAAGCTTGAAATTAATCTTGATCTTGAACTTCTCGACTCAATCTTGAAATCATTCTTTGGGCTTTTTGTCATCATCTTTGTCATCATCAAAACTACTTGATTCATCATCATGAAGCTTGCTTCTACATGTATGAAGGATGTTCTTTCTTTGGGATTGAGATAGATCACAAGATTGACCTCCAAGGAGCCTTCTAACCATTAGGAGGTCACCTTCTTCATGGGGGTAGACTTCCTCACTAGGCTCTTCACCCCTTACTTCATCTTCACTTACACTAGAAGAAGGGGAAAAAGTAGTCTCCTCTTGACTACAATAAATGTCTTGACCCCTCATAATCATGGTTTTCTTTATGGGGCATTGAGAGGCAATGTGACCTCTCCCAAGACATTTGAAGCATTTAATGTTGCTAGTCGTTGCTTGGGAACTAGTCTTAGGGGTGTATTTCTCTATGGTCTTACCTTATCTTCCTTTGGTTTTGAATGTGCAGCCCCCAAAATTCCTTGGGCTTGGTCCTTCCTTGGATAAGAGTGAAAGCCATAAGATTTTGAAGAAGGCTTTCTTTTAAGTTTTTGCTCCACTCTTATACAAAGTTGTACTAGTTCATCTAGGTCCCTTTATGGAAGGAGTTCAACCTTGTTGCTCACTTCCATATTAAGCCCACTAAGGAACCTAGCTATGCTTGTTCTTTCCTCCTCCCTAAGTCCAGCTCTTAAAAGGAGTAGTTCCATTTGTTGTCTATATTCTTCAACACTCATACTCCCTTGTCTAAGCCTTTGGAGCTTGTCCATAAGCTCCTTTTCATAGTAGGAAGGAATCTTCCTAAGGGCACTCTTAAGATCATTCCAATACTTTACTGGAGGATCCCCATGAATCCTTCATTTCCTAACAAGGGAAGTCCACCAATAGAGGGCATACCCTTGAAAGCTAAGGGTAGCCAATGGAAGTTTTCTCTCTTCACTAATATGATGACAAGTAAAGAGTTGTTCAACCTTCATTTCCCAATCTAGGTAGGCCTCAACATTATCTTTTCCATGGAAATATGGGAGGCTAATGTTAACCTCTTGAGGCCTTCTATCCTTTTCTCTTCTTTCGGAGTGATGTTTAGTATGTGACCTATGGCGCCCTCTATAATAGTCACTAAGTTCTTAACTTAAACTCTTGCAAGACTCATGACTACTATAGGAGACATGTTTTTCTCTTCTCATTTCTTTCATTATTTTTCTTCTTTCTTCCTCTCTTATTTTCTCTCTTTCTTCTTGACTTATTTATTCCACTCTTTTTTTTTCTTTCCACAATTTAAGGGATCTCAACTCATCAAATATCTTATACAAGGGGTCACCATTAAAACTAGATGAAGAATGAAGACATATGTTGGTTCCTAAGTTATAGTTCTTTCTTGTTGGGGGTTTGAAAACAAAAGGTAAAAGAAACTATGGTTGAAACTAGCCAAAATAAACACTAAAAGAGGTGTGAAAGATAAGGTAAAAACTAATTGGTAAAAAGCAAGATATTTACGCGGTTTGACAATGGAAGGTAAAGGAAATTTAAAGCAGGCTAGACGGTTTTCTATGTGAAGGCTTGGATGACCCTTTGGAGGTCCCAACTATCTCTTCACTTAGTCTACACGGTTTGCACTAAGCTATTACACACAAATAGAGGTTTGGGTGGTTTCTTGGAGACTCCCAATACACCCCTAAAGAATGTCTAAATACAAGGAATTGCAATAGAAAAAAAAATCAGCACACAATTGTTCTATTTCAACAAATTTAACAAAGCAATTAAGGTCTTCAAATTTGTCTTCAATGCTTGTTTGTTTTCTCAAGTGTTTCACTCAAAATTTGTTGATGCTTTGGTTGCTTCAAATCCAATGGTGTTCCTAGGATGGTTAATCTCCAAGACTCAAAAATATTCCTTCAAGCAACGCACCAATTTCCTCTTCCAATCCTTATTGTAGGCAACACTTAAACAAAAAAAAAAGACAAGAAAGAAACCAAAACGTGAAATTAAAGCTAAACCAAAATCAAATTTAACGTGACATTAATTCAATGAGAATCAAGAAAAAATAAAAGGACAACACCACAAGCCAAGGTGGAACACAAAGGAAGTCTTAGAATGGCACTAGATTAGATTGACAAATTAAAAACAAGACTCAAAGAAAAATTCCAGTTATGTCAATTTAGAAACACATCTAAAAGATGAACAACTCCAAGGAGTCAAATAGGCTTGTAATACAACTCAAAATAATGAACAATTTTCAAGCAAATCAAGCATACACATTTTTTTGTTGTTGTTCAAGGCGTGTATTTTGATGTTAATCTTTATCACCATTTCTTGCTCATTTATTTTTCTTTTTTTTTCATTCTTTTTCCATTGTTTTCGCCCAGATGTCTATTTTATCCAGTTAAAATTTCAGCTCAAAAATCAGAGTACTCAAGCCATGGTGGAGTTAAGAAGACAGTGTGCCAAAACTGACAACAACCAGAATTTCAACCTAGAAATCAAGAGTAATGTTTATGTTGCTTAAGGCTTGGATAGTTTCAATTTTTGTTTGCTTATGCTCAAATTTATTGAATAACAAAATTCAAGAGATTTTAAGACTTATTTTGATTCACAAATCCAGCCACAACTCAGCACCACAACTCAATTTCTTCATAGGCATCATATAGGAAACATAGAAAACAAAAAAAAAAGTTCAACAAGACTACTTCTAGGAATTGATTTAAAACATGTTATGAACTAAATAACATGCATGACTTAGACTCAAAATTCAAATGATAGGCTAATAATTTCAAGAATACATGAACAAATGTATCTAGAGTTTAATCCACAAAATCAAAATTGAACACAAACTTAGAACATAATGTGACAATTATTATGACTAAACAAGACTCTAAGACAACATGAATGAAGTGGTTTACACTTGGACTTTTGTGTTTTCTTTTCTCATAAATATTTGCAAGAAAATTGAGATCTAAAGCTTCAGCACAAGAAGAATATGACTGAAAAAAGATAGAACCTAAAATCAACACAAAAACATGATTCAAGAGTAGATCTATAAAATTTGAACCATAGAAATACAAGAACAAGTGTAGATCTAAGATTTGATTGGCTTCTCCCAATTCAATTAAATTTCTCTCCTAACACACACACACACACACACACACACATCAAATAGTGCACTTAATGCATGTGAAATTACAAAACTACCCCTAATACAAAAACTAGTCAAGGCGCCCTAAAATACAAGGACTAAAAAATCCTACATTACTAGGGTACCCTTCCTACACTATAGAGCCCTAAATACAAGGACCAAAAATAATGAAACCCTAATCTAATATGTACAAAGATAAGTGGGCTCATACTTAGCCCATGGGTCCAAAATCTACCCTAAGGCTCATGAGAATCCTAGGGCCTTCTCCTGCATCTCTAGCCCAATCTTCTTGGAGTCCCCTAGCCATGGCTCTAGTGATGGCTCCCCTTCTTGGGAGGATTGCATCATATGCTAACAACATGTAAAACACATGAAAAACTGAGTCAAGAAGAGACACAACTTGATTAATCACACGCAAGAACCTTTTCTTGAGTGAATGAGTCTCTTCTTGATCTCACATGAAATTCACAACTCACGTTTTACCATGAGAGCTTCAGAAAATGAAGTCTAGAAAGTGTGAGTCGCACAAAATATTCTAAGCACTTTTTCATCTCTCTTAAAAGTGAGAACACAAGCTATTTATTTATAGATAAAACATTTATAACCTCCTGTAATCGATTAAATAGGCAATGTAATCTATTATTTCGAAGAAGTAATCGATTATATTATCATTTCAATCAATTAAAGTGTTCTTCCCAACATCTGGAAAGCTTTCAAGAACCATGTTATCGATTAAATTCTTGATTTAATCAATTAAAGTGTTCTTGATCACTTCTAGGAACAACTTTAAGAATGAAGTAATCGATTATGATCACCTAGTAATCGATTAAAGTAGAGACTCATGAAAAACCAGACATGGTCTCAACTAAACTGTATAATCAATTACGAATAACTGGTAATTGATTAAATCGAAACTAGAATCTCACTGAAAGTTACAAACACTTAAGTAATCGATTACGAACAACCTTGTAATTGATTAAAATAGAGAGGTTTATCCACTGAAGATGTTTAACTTTAGAAACAATCTTCCTTCCACTACATGATGATGCATGATGTACATAAGAGTAATATAGAGATTAAAATGCAACAATCAATACAAACACCACTCAAAGAGTTGGGCATGTAAAAAGGCAAAACTTCTTCTTGATGTAACTCCATGTGGAGCTTGTAGGCCTAGGATCTTCTTCATCAATGGATTCTTTTGCTTCATGGAAGATGAATGGCAGCGGAATGGAGAAGGAAGAGAGAGAGGTGACGCCACTTCAAGGAGAAGATGAGTCTAGAAGAAGTTCACCACCATAGGAGGCCATGGATAAGAGTTTGGAGGAAGAAGGAGATGAATGAAGGGAGAGGAAGAGAAGAGCACGAAATTTTATGCTCAAAAAGAGCTCTGAAATTTGAAGTTTAATTTTCCAATGATCAAAGTTGAAAAAAATGCACACACATGACCTCTATTTATAGCCTAAGTGTCACACAAAATTAGAGGGAAATTTGAATTTCAATTCAAATTTCACTTGAATACGAAATTCAATTTGTGGAGCCAAATTTTGGAGCCAAAGCTTCGCTAATTATGATTAGTGAATTTCAATTATGTTTCAGCCCACTAATCCAAGATCCATTCCAAGATTCTCCACTGAGTGTGCATAGGTGTCATGAGGCATGAGAAGTATGAAGGACATGCACAAAGTGTGACTATATGATGTGGCAATGGGGTGTAGTAAGTAAATGCTCACCTCCCCCTCTAAAATTTAATTGGATTAGGCTTCTACCAATTCAATTAAATTTATTTTCCAACACACACATCAAATATTCACTTAGTGCATGTGAAATTACAAAACTACCCCTAATACAAAAACTAGTCTAGGTGCCCTAAAATACAAAGGCTGAAAAATCCTATATTTCTAGGGTATTCTACCTACATTATGGAGCCCTAAATACAAGGACCGAATATAATGACATCCTAATCTAATATGTACAAAGATAATTGGACCCAACCTTGGCCCATGGGATCAGAAATCTACCCTAAGGTTCATGAGAACCCTAGGGCCTTCTACAGTAGCTCTAGCCCAATCCTCTTAGAGCCCCTTGCTCATGGCTCTAGTGACTGGTCCTTTCCTATGGAGAATTGCATCATCCCCTCCTCCTTGAAGAGGATTTGACCTCAAATCTGTTAGTTCCTCCTCCTCAATATCAGCTCCACCTACATGTTAAAAGTGGTGCTGACTCCATACTCTTCTGGGAGGTCCAACCTATAGGCATTGTTATTGATCCTCTCCAAAACCTGGAAAGGTCCATCCCCTCTAGGGCTAAGCTTGGATTTCCTTTTAGTAGGGAATCTATCCTTCCTAAGATGGAGCCAAACCCAGTCACCCTCATTATGTATTAGCTTTTTTCTTCCTCTATTGCCTTTAGTTGAATACACCTTTGTTTGGTTCTCTATTTGGTTCTTAACCCTCTCATGCAACTTCTTTACAAACTCTGACCTAGATTCCCCTTCTTTATGTATAAAAGAAGTGTCCAGTGGAAGGGGAATGAGGTCTAACGGTGTTAAGGGATTGAACCCATAGACAACCTCAAAAGGGGATTGCTTGGTGGTTCTATGAACCCCCCTATTGTAGAAATATTATGCATGAGGAAGATACTCATCCCAAGACTTATGGTTTCCTTTCAGAAGAGCCCTTAAAAGGGTGGATAAAGTCCTATTCACTACCTCTATTTGCCCATCATTTTGTGGATGACAAGTGATAGAGAAAAGAAGTTTAATTCCTAGCTTAGCCCATAAGGTTTTCCAGAAGTGGCTAAGGAACTTAGCATCTCTATTTGACAAAATGGTCCTAGGCAAACCATGGAGTCTCACAACTTCCCTGAAAAAGAGTTTTGAGATGTGGGAAGCATCATCCACCTTGTGGCATGGTATAAAGTGTTCCATCTTGCTAAACCTATCCACTACCACAAAGATAGAGTCTACACCTCTTTGGGTTCTAGGAAGCCCAAGGACAAAGTCCATACTAATGTCTACCCAAGGTGTAGATGGGATGAGTAAGGGTGTGTATAGCCCATAAGGCATCACCCTAGACTTGGCTTGTAAACAAGCCACACACCTAGTGCAATGCTTATGGACATCTTTCTTCATATGGGGTCAATAAAAATTTTCTTTGAGTAAGACAAGGGTCTTGTCTATCCCAAAGTGGCCCATGAGCCACCCTCATGGCTCTCTTTCACAAGTAATTTCCTAATGGATCCTTGGGGTACGCAAAGCTTTCCCTCTTTGAACAAATACCCCTCAGCCAAATAGAATCCATCTTGGGCCTTTTTCCTACAACTCTCGTAAATGGGAGAGAAATTTTCATCTAAAGCATACAAGTCCCTAATATTATCAAATCCTAAAATTTGAGCTCCTAGGGAGCAAAACAATGTGTGTCTCTTAGAGAGGGCATCAGCTACCACATTTGTTTTTCCCTTTTTGTATTTGATAACATATGGAAATTGCTCTAGGCACTCTACTCATTTTGCATGCCTTTTGTTTAATTTGCTTTGCCCTCTGATGTACTTAAGTGATTGATGATCACTATGAATGAAAAATTCCTTGGAAACAAGGTAATGTTCCCAAGTTTGGAGGGCTCTTATTAAGGCATAAAGCTCTTTATCATAGGTGGGATAGTTGAGGGTGGCACTATGAAGTTTTTCACTAAAATAAGCAATAGGGTGCCCACCTTGTAACAATACAATTCCAACTCCCACTCCAGAGGCATCACATTCTAGCTCAAAAGTTTTAGAAAAGTCAGGAAGAGCTAGAGCAGGTGCCTTAGTAAGCTTTTCTTTGAGCAAAGCAAAGGCTTGCTCTTGTTTTTACCCCAGGTAAATGCCACATTCTTCTTCACCAGCTCATTGAGAGGTGATGCAATTGTAGAGAAATTAGGAACGAACCTTCTATAGAAGCTTGCTAACCCATGGAAGCTCCTAATATCTCCCACACTTTTTGGGGTGGGACATTCTTGGATGGCCTTGATTTTCTCAGGGTCCACTTGGACCCCATTTCTACCAACTACAAACCCTAAGAAAACTATATTATCTACACAAAAGGTACACTTCTCTATATTTGCATAGAGAGTGTTTTTCCTAAGGACTGAAAGAACTTGCATGAGATGTCCTAAGTGATCATCTAGGCTCCTACTGTACACTAAAATATCATCAAAATAAACAACTACAAATCTACCTATGAAATCCCTTAAGACATGACGCATAAGTGCAGAAGCAAGCTTCATGATTGAATCAAGATTGAGTCATGAATCAAGATTGATTCATGATGATAAATCAAGATTGATTCAAGGTGTTTTGATGATAACAAAGATGATGACAAAAAGCCCAAGAGAATGACTTCAAGATTGAGTCAAGAACAATTCAAGAATCAAGTTTCAAGTTTCAAGAATCAAGAATCAAGAATAATCAAGATCAAGACTCAAGACTCAAGAAAAGACTCAATCAAGATAAGTACTAAAAAGTTTTTCAAAACATTGAGTAGCACATGAAGTTTTCACAAAAGCTTTTACCAAAGAGTTTTTACTCTCTGGTAATCGATTACCAGTTTACTGTAATCGATTACCAGTAGCAAAGTTTGTTTTCAAAAGCTTTCAAACTGAATTTACAACGTTCCAATTAATTTCAAAATGGTGTAATCGATTACAAGATTTTGGTAATCGATTACCAGTGTGTTTGAACGTTGAAATTCAAATTCAATTGTGAAGAGTCACATCCTTTCACAAAAATGCTTTGTGTAATCGATTACAATGATTTGGTAATCGATTACCAGTGATAAGTTTTGAATAAAAATCAAAAGATGTAACTCTTCCAATGGTTTTCAAGTTTTTCTAAAGGTTATAACTCTTCTAATGGTTTTCTTGACTAGACATGAAGAGTCTATAAAAGCAAGACCTTGACTTGCATTTTCAAAATTCAATTCATAACAATTATTACAATCCTTTACAATCTTTGATCTCTTTGAACATCTTCTTCTTCTTCTTCCTTTTCCAAAAGCTTTCTAAAGTTTTCTGGTTTTCTAAACCTTGAAAACAAAAGTGTGTTATTCATCTTTTTCATTCCCTTCTCCCTTTGCCAAAAAGAATTCGCCAAGGACTAACCGCCTGAATTCTTTTTGTGTCTCTCTTCTCCCTTTTCCAAAAGAACGAAGGACTAACCACCTAAATTATTTTGTGTCTCCCTTTTCCCTTGTCAAAGAATTCAAAACGACACAGTCTGAGAATTCTTTTGATTTTCCCTTTCCCATAAACAAAAGATTTCAAAGGACTAACCGCCTGAGAATTCTTTTGTTTCCCCCTTCACAAAGTTTCGAAGGACTAACCGCCTGAGAACTTTGTCTTAACACATTGGAGGATACATCCTTTGTGGTACAAGTAGAGGGTACATCTACTTGGGTTGTTGTGACTGAGAACAAGAAAGGTTACATCTCTTGTGGATCAGTTCTAGTGGAAGGTACATCCACTAGGTTGTTCAAAGAGAACAAGGGAGGGTACATCCCTTGTGGATCTTTGCTTGTAAAGGCTTTTACAAGGTTGAAAAGAAATCTCAAGGACCGCAGGTCGCTTGGGGACTGGATGTAGGCACGGGTTGTTGCTGAACCAGTATAAAACTCTTGTGTTTGTCTTCTTCTTCCCTACACTCTTTATCATCCGTTGTGTACTTTAATTATTGCTTTTACTTTTGGTAACATTAAGAAGGATAGATTTTTAATTAGTAAAGGTTCATTAATAATTAATTCAACCCCCCTTTCTTAATTATTCCGAGGCCACTTGATCCAACAGTAAGCCTCATAAAGGTGCTTGGTGCATTAGTGAGCCCAAAAGGCATCACTAGCCATTCATACAAACCAAACTTGGTCTTGAAAGTGGTTTTCCACTCATCACCCTTTTTCATCTTGATTTGGTGATAACACTTTTAAGATCAATTTTTGAAAAGATATTGGCACCATGCAACTCATCAAGCAAATCATCAAGTCTAGGAATAGGGTGCCTATACTTTACAGTGATGATGTTGATGGCCTTGCAATCTGTACACATTCTCCACGTAGCATTCTTTTTGGGCACCAACAACACTGGCACAACACATTGGCTTAGGCTCTCTTGGACCCAGCCCTTCTCCAATAATTCATTAACCTGAGACTCTGTCTCCTTAGTCTCCTGAGGATTAGTCCTATAGGCTGGCCTATTAGGAAGGTTTGCTCCTGGGACTGAATCTATTTGGTGTTCTATTCCCCTTAAAGGAGGTAGCCCAGGGGTATCTCCTTGGAAAATATATCAACAAATTCATGTAAGAGTTCTTGGACCTTTGGGGGTAAGTTCTCAAATGTAGGAATTGTGGCAGTGCTAAGGGATGTTTCCCTTGATAGGAGAAGGTAGAAAGATTGTTTAAGAAGGAATGCTCTTTTAATATCACCTTTTGTTGCAAAATGATTTTCCTTCTTAACAATCTTCTTAAAGTAATCTTTTGCGTCTTTTTCCTTCCCATGGGCCTTTGAAGACAAGGCCTTACTATGCTTCTTTTTCTTTTGTTTTTCTAGTTTTTCTTCCTCATCTCTCTTATATTTCATAGTTAGTTGATCTTCGACCACCTGTGAAGGTGTTTGAGGATGCAACACAAATTTAGTGCCAAGATAGGTGAGGGTAATCTCATTAGTTAGGCCATTGTAAATGATCTTCCTATCAAATTGCCACAGCCTTCCTAAAAGAATATGTCTTGCCTCCATAGGAATTATATCACAATTAACTTCATCCTTATATGTCCTAATGGAGAAAGGTACCTTCACTTGTTGGTTAACTATCATTTCCCCTTTCATATTGAGCCATTGAAGTTTATAAGGTTTTGGGTGGGGAATTATAGTGAGGTTCAACTTGGAAACTAATCTTGTGCTACAACAATTGCAACAAGATCCACTATCCACAATGAGAGAACAAGTTTTATCTAAAATTTTGCATCTTGTATGAAAGATGTTCTCTCTTTGGGATTGAGATAGATCACAAGATTGACCTCCAAGGAGCCTTCTAACCATTAAGAGGTCACCTTCTTCATGGGGGTAGACTTTCTCACTAGACTCTTCACCCGTTACATCATCTTCACTTCCACTAGAGGAAGGGCAAGAAGTAGTCTCCTCTTGACTACTATAAATGTCTTGACCCCTCATGATCATGGTTTTCTTTGTGGGGAATTGAGAGGCAATGTGACCTCTCCCAAGACATTTGATGCATTTAATGTTGCTAGTCCTTTCTTGGGAACTAGTTTTAGGGGTGTATTTCTCTATGGTCTTACCCTTATCTTCCTTGGGTTTTGAAGGTGCAGCCCCCAAAATTCCATGGGCTTGGTCCTTCCTTGGATTAGAGTGAGAGCCATAAGATTTTGAAGAAGGCTTTCTTTTATGTTGTTACTCCACTCTTATACAAAGTTGGACTAGCTCATCTAGGTCCCTATATGGAAGGAGTTCAACCTTGTCCCTCACTTCTATATTAAGCCCACTAAGGTACCTAGCTATGATTGTTCTTTCCTCCTCCCTAAGTCCAGCTCTTAAAAAGAGTAGTTCCATTTGTTGTCTATATTCTTCAACACTCATACTCCCTTGTCTAAGCCTTTGAAGCTTGTCCATAAGCTCCATTTCATAGTAGGAGGGAATGTGCCTCTTCCTAAGGGCACTCTTAAGATCATTCCAATTCTCTACTGGAGGATCCCCATGAATCCTTCGTTCCCTAACAAGGGAAGTCCACCGATAGAGGGCATACCCTTGAAAGCTATGGGTAGCCAATGGAACTTTTCTCTCTTTGCTAATAAGATGGCAAGCAGAGAGTTGTTCAACCTTCATTTCTCAATCTAAGTAGGCCTTAACATTATCTTTTCCATTGAAATATGGGAGGCTAATGTTAACCTCTTGACGCCTTCTATCCTTTTCTCTTCTTTGGGAGTGATGTTTAGTATGTGAACTATGGTGCCCTCTATAATAGTCACTATGTTCTTCACTTAAACTCTTGCCAGAGTCATGACTACTATATGAGGCATGTTTTTCTCTTTGCATTTCTTTCATTATTTTTCTTCTTTCTTCCTCTCTTATTTTCTCTCTTTTATCTTGACTTATTTCTTCCTCTTTTTTTACCTTTTTCTTTTCTCTCTTGTTTTTCTTTCCACAACTTAAGGGATCTCAACTCATCTAATATCTTATACAAGGGGTCCTTAGGAGTAGATCCCTCACCATTAACACTAGATGAAGAATGAAGACTCGTGTTGGTTCCTAAGTTATAGTTCTTTATGGTTGGGGGTTTGAAAACAAAAGGTAAAAGAAACTATGGTTGAAACTAGCCAAAATAAACACTAAAAGAGGTGTGAAAGATAAGGTAAAAACTAATTGGTAAAAGGCAAGCTATCTAGGCGGTTTGACAATGGAGGGTAAAGGAAATAAGCTATGAAAGTAAGCAAGAAATTAAAGTGCAAGAAATGCAAACTACGCGGATCCTAAGAGTGTTTGGATGACCTTATTTAAGGTTTCCAACAAAACACTCATTATCCAAAGGGAAAATTTCCTAAAATTATTACACACAAATGGAAGTATGGTGACCTATTGGAGGCTCCCAACTTACTTCCAATGAAAGGGCTTTTTGTTACAAAATTTGAAAGCAAAGCAAATTGTCAATCACAAAGTTACAAAAAAAAAAGTCCTCAATTGTGGTGGCTATTCTCTCTTTGGTGTTTCACTTAATTTGGAGTGCTTCTTAGTCTAATAGCTCTTAAGGTGGTTGGCCCCTTGCTTCTTGACTCAAATTCTTCAAGGTATGGCACCAATCCTCCTTTCCAATTCCCTATATGGCAACTCACAAGAAAGGAAACAAAGTGACAAGCAATAACCAAAGACCAAAAAAAATGAAATGAAAGCTAAACCAATAGATTTTTAACAAGAAAAATTTTCAAGGATTATTCAACAATTAAAGCAATGAAAAACACACAAAAGCAAGCAAGGACTCAAAGAGAAACCTAGAATGGCTCTAGAGTAGAGTAGAAAAACTAAAAATACAAAAGACTCAATAAAACCTCTAGTTTTGGCACTTGTTTTCACAATAATTTTCAATTGAAATTTCCGAACTAGGATTGGTATAAAATAGGCACCAATTATAGAACAAATTTTGAGCCAAAACAACAAGCACACTTCCCGTTCACTTTTTTTTCCTAGACACTGATTTTTCAGCCAACTTGTGTGATTTTTCTTATTTTTTCCTTTTATCCAAATCGCTTGGTTCTCTTTTCATAATTTTGGTCCAGATGTCTAGAAAATTCAGTAAACATTTCAGCTCAAAAAACTTAGTGAACAATTCCCATTAATTTATACAAGTTCGTATGTTCAAGCTACCAGCACCAGCGATTTCAACCTAGAAATCAAGAGTAGTGTTTATGTTGCTTAAGGCTTGGATAGTTATAATTTGTTTTTGCTTATGCTCAATTTTCTTGAATAACACAATTCAAGAGAGCTTAAGACATATTTTGATTCACAAATCCAGCCACAACTAAGCACCACAACTCAACTTTATCATAGGCATCATGTAGGAAACTTAGAAAACAAAAAAAAAAGAGTTCAACAACAAGACTACTTCTAGGAATTGATTTAGAACATGTTATGAACTAAATAACATGCATGAATTAGAATGAAAATTCAAAAGATAGGCTAAGAATCACAAGAATACATGAACAAATGTATCTAGAATTCAATCAACAAAATAAAAATTCAACACAAACTTAGAACATAATATGACAATTACTATGACTAAACATTACTCTAAGACAACATGGATTAAGTGATTTACACTTAGATTTTTGTGTTTTTTTTCTAATCAATATTTTGGAAGAAAATTTAGATCTAAAGGTTCAGCACAAGAATATTATCAATGAAAAATGATAGAACCTAAAATCAACACAAAAACATGGTTCAAGAGAAGATCTACAAAATTTGAACCATAGAAATGCAAGAACAAGTGTAGATCTAAGATTTAATCGGTTTATTTTTTTTTAATCTACTCTAAACAGCACCAAACCACAAGACAATGGAGGATATACATGGAGAATAAGATGAAGAACAAGGAATTAAAGAGAATTCACCGAACAAAAGGATAGAGGAAGCAAAAGAACATCACCTAGATGAAGATGCTCTTGATACCACATGATGTAACTCCAGGTGGAGCTTGTAGGCCTAGGATCTTCTACATCAATGGATTCATTTGCTTCTTGGAAGATGAATGGCAGCGGGATGTAGAAGGAAGAGAGAGAGGAGACGCTACTTCAAGGAGAAGATGAGTCTAGAGGAAGCTCACCACCATAGGAGGCCATGGATAAGAGCTTGGAGGAAGAAGGACATGAATGAAGGGAGAGGAAGAGAAGAGCACGAAATTTTGTGCTCTAAAAAAGCTCTGAAATCTGAAGTTTAATTTTCAAATGATCAAAGTTGAAAAAAATGCACACACATGACCTCTATTTATAGCCTAACTGTCACACAAAATTGGAGGGAAATTTGAATTTCAATTCAAATTTCACTTGAATTTGAAATTCACTTTGTGGAGCCAAATTTTGGAGCCAAAATTTCACTAATTATGATTAGTGAATTTCAGTTATGGTTCAGCCCACTAATCCAAGATCAATTCCAAGATTCTCCACTAAGTGTGCTTAGGTGTCATGAGGCATGTAAAGCATGAAGGACATGCACAAAGTGTGACTATATGATGTGGCAATGGGGTGTAGTAAGCAAATGCTCACCTTCCCCTCTAAAATTTAATTGGATTGGGCTTCTACCAATTCAATTAAATTTATTTTCCAACATACACATCAAATATTCACTTAGTGCATGTGAAATTACAAAACTACCCCAAATACAAAAACTAGTCTAGGTGCCCTAAATTACAAGGGCTGAAAAATCCTATATTTCTAGGGTACCTTACCTACATTATGGAGCCCTAAATACAAGGACCAAATATAATGACATCCTAATCTAATATGTACAAAGATAATTGGAGCCAATCTTGGCCCATGGGCTCAGAAATCTACCCTAAGGTTCATGAGAACCCTAGGGCCTTCTTCAACAGCTCTAGCCCAATCCTCTTGGAACCTCTTGCTCATGGGTCTAGTGATTGGTCCCTTCCTAGGGAGGATTGCATCACTTCTAGCTCCAAAGCTTAGTCTTCATGTTGCTCCCTCTATCTCTAACAAGCTATTGTTTCTCCAACTAGAAAGCAATAGATTTCATGTCTCATTGACATTGAACCAACACCTAGTAAGTCCGAAGGATTACAAAAGTTAACTATGGTCACTGTTAGTAACAACCAGCAAAGTCTTTATCATCTCAACTTTTGTCTCTATACCTATAAGTAAGATCCCGAGTCAAAACTTACAAGCGAGTGCAGCACTTTGTGCTATTATAATCTTAAATTTATCCATTTTCAGACCACAACTGTGTTTAACAAAAGAAAGGCGCATCCAAGTACATCAATTATATATATATATATATATATATATATATATATATATATATATATATATATATATATACGTGAATTTCAATTTCAATAATCCAAGATCATCCTCAGCCTACTAATCAGTCAAATGTATTGGAAGCGGTAAATCAGATTGTTCCTATTTATACCAATTCAAAAAGATTTGATACTATCACACAAATTTCATTTTCCCCTTCTTCTCATCATTTTTACCTTGAATTGGATTGAAACTAATATATGGTTGGTTCTAACTACTAATCATCCCTTTTGTACAACTATTGAATACAAAAATGCCCAAAATTGATGGCAACGAAAATGTAATGCAAAGAGAGAAGAGAAGGATTGGGGACATGCCTATAGCGTCGACAACAGGGGAAATGCCAGAGATGGCACAACTTAGGACAACGAAGAGGGAGGCTTAGGAGGACAACGGTATCAACGTGATTGAGCATTTGTAGTTTTGTATCTTGACCTATCTACCTTGTGCAGGACATATAGGACACTACAGAACTCCAAATTGAGCATGTAAGTAGTCCCTGGAAACCTACGAAAAAGAGCTTCAATTTTTTCAGAAATAAGCATGGGCCAATTCTACTATTTCAAGGGCCAAATTGGGCTTGAAATTCAGAACCTCTGCATTTGAATAATTGGGCTGAGAATTTAGGCTTTTCTTTGTGTAATTAGTTTAATTAGGTAGACTAGATGGGCCAAATCAAGGCCCATCATTTCCTTGTGAGTAGTCACTATATATATCATTGGAGTTAGTTACTTCATTTTGTACCAAAATCAAGGCCCATCATTTTGTACTTCATTTTGTCTTATGGACTTTGGTTGTGCAACTTGGTGTTCAAATTCATCCTCTAAATAGGAGTTTTAGTGATAAGGGTATTTTGGTTATTTCACACGTGACTAGCTCAGAATGGGCTGAAACTTTGCTAGAATGTAAAAAAAAAAAATCATACATCAAGGTTGTCCCTAACCATGGGAATTGGGGGTCATTTTTGCCAAATTCGATGATCTAGGTTACTTTTGCTATTTTTTTTCTATTTTCATGATTTTTAAAAAACACCAAAAATGACCAAAAATCAAAAATGATTTTTAGATAGTTACTATGGTGTTTTGAATGTTTTTAGGCCAGTTTTCCATTTTCTGTAGCATTTCACCAAATATTATGAATAGTGTTCTGGTAGGATGGTTGTCTGTTATTTTTGTTTGTGTTCTCACTAATGAGCTTATTTGTGCATGGCTAGGTCCAAATCAATTTTCATCCATATGATCCTGAGATAGATAAGACATTTCATAGGTTGAGTAGAAGTATAGGAGTAGAAGTGTAGTTGTGCATGATAGTATAGTTTTGGATAGCAGTATACTTCATACTGAATTCGTTGTTGATTCTGTTTCTGAGCCTGCTTTTATTGTTTCTTATTCTAAAAAAAATTAGTGTTGATATAATGGCTTATAACAATCGAACTCTCATGGATTTGGCTACACCAAATGTTGTGTATCAACCTTGGTGTATTTAATATCCTGAGATTGAGGTTAGTTATGAGCTAAAGTCTAGAATAATCTATTTGCTGCCAAAGTTTCATGGTCTTGTTGGTGAAGATCCACACAAGCATCTTAAGGAGTTTCATGTAGTGTGTTCTACCATGTGACCACATGACATTCATAAGGATTATGTGAAAATGAAAGCATTTCCATTCTCTTTAGATGGTGTGGCTAAGGATTGGTTGTACCTTCAACCAGATCCTATCAACACTTGGAAAGATATGAAGAGAAGATTTTTAGAGAAATTCTTTCCTACATCTAGAACAGTATCTATCCGAAAAGAAATTTGTGGTATAAGGCAACAACCTAAAAAGACATTATATGAGTATTGGGAGAGATTCAACAAGTTGTGTGCTACCTGTCCTCACCATCAAATCAATAAGCAATTGTTGATCTAGTATTTTTATGAATGGATAGAAGTATGATTGATGCAGCCAGTGGAGGCACTTTAATGGACAAAACCCCTATTGCTGCCAGACAATTGATTTCTAACATGGCAACTAATTACAAACAATTTGGTACTAGAGTTGTTACACCATCCAAGGCTGCTGCAAATGAAGTTTCTATTTCTATGGTTGCTAATAATCAGAGGTTGTAGAATAAACTTATAGAATTGGCATCTCTTGGGAGACAGTTAGCCATTAGTCAACAACAGAATGTGATGGTAGCCAATCAACCAAGGTTGTGTGGTATCTGTTGTGCACCTGATCATCTAACATATGCATGTTCCACACTCTAAGAAATAGAATAGGTTGTTAATGTTTCTACCATGCAACCTGGGCAGCCATTCAGACCTCAACAACAACAATACAATCCTTACTCCAACACCTATAATACTGGTTAGAGAGATCATACGAACTTGAGGTATGGTCCCGGTTTGGAACAACAAAAGCCATTCATACAACAACAATATCAGCCCTCCATCAGCAAATATCAAGCTCCTCCATTCAAACAACAATAACAATAGCAATTCCAGCAATCTACACCTACATCTGCACAACCTATGTAGAATAATAGTTCTAAACCTTCCTTGGAGGAGTTGATGAATCAAATGGCCTCCAACAACATTCAATTTCAACAAAATATGAGTGCCCCCATACGAGACCTGTAGACTCAGATTGGTGCCAAATTTGATGATAGTGCCAAAACAGATTTTGCACCAAAACAGATTTCACTACCTTTTCCTTCTAAATCCATTCCTGCAAAGAAAGTAGAGCTTGGTTTTTATCTTTTTGAGACTTTCAAGAAGGTGAAAGTTAATATTCCCCTCTTGGATGTCATCAAATAGATTCCAAAATATGGAAAGTTCTTGAAGGATTTGTGCACCTATAAGAGGAAGCTGAAGGGAAATGAGCAAGTGAAGATGGGCAGATATGTTTCTGCACTTATACAAAGCAAAAGTGTTGCAACCATTCCATCATCCACCTTGCCACAGAGCGCAAAGATCCAGGAACTTTTCCTATCTCTTATACCATTGGAGATTGAACTTTTATAGATGTCATGCTTGACCTTGGAGCTTCAATTAATGTCATGCCCAAATCAGTTTACAGATCACTACATCTTGGTGATTTAAAACCCACTAGTGTTGTCATCCATCCAGCCAACCGGAGTGTTGCGGTTCAACTTGGAGTTATTGAAGACGTGCCAATGTGAGTTAATGATCTAATTTTTTCAGTAGATTTTTACATTTTGGACATGGAGAACGAGTTTTCCAACCATGGGTCCACATTGATCCTAGGGAGACCATTCTTGATGACAGCCAGGACCAAAATTGATGTGCATGCAGGAACTCTTTCCATGGAGTTTGGTGATGATGTTGTGCATTTCAACATTTTTTAGCCAATGAGACATCCTACAGAGGAGCATTTTGTTTTCCATGTAGATATCATTGATGATGTAGTAGATGGTGTAGATATTTGTACAAATTTACTTTTTAATTTTTCTGATTTTTATGACTTTGACTTTGGTTCTTTTGACTATGCTTGTGATTATTCTGCTGTTGTATGTAGTATTTGTGTAGAGATTTCCTTTTCAATTCACTCTAATTGTGATGCAGGTGCAGGTCCTGATCCTCGTATTTCTCTTCCACCAACCATCAACCTTCCCTTGCCTTCCCCCATTCAAGCACCTTCCTTGGAGCTAAAACGACTAGCTAAACACCTTAAATATGCTTATTTAGATTATGCTCAGAAGCTCCTAGTCATCATATCAGCAGCCTTTCACTTGAGCATGAGGATAAGTTGCTGCATGTTTTGAAAGGCCACTAAAAGGTCGTTGGGTAGACACTTGCATCGGATATTCTTGGAATAAATCCTTCCACCATTCAAGCCTAGAATAAATCCTTCCATATGCATGCATCGGATATTCTTGGAGGATGATTCCAGGCCTGTAAGGCAGCCATAGAGGAGGTTGAATCCCACTATTCTTAATATGGTGAAGAAGGAGATGATGAAGCTACTAGTTGTAGGGATCATTTATCCTATTTCAGATAGCACTTGGGTTTCACCTGTCCAAGTGGTTCCTAAGAAGTCGAGCATCATTATTGTGAAGAACTAGGATAAGGAGTTGATCCCGACTAGAATGGCAAACAATTGGCGAGTTTGCATTGACTATAGGAAACTGAACCAAGCAACTCGCAAGGACCATTTCCCTTTCCCACTCAATGATCAGGTTCTGGAGAGGTTGGCAGGTAAATCACATTATTGCTTTATTGATGGTTTTTTAGGTTACGTGCATATCCATATTACACCAAAGGACCAACACAAGACCATATTCACCTATCCATTCGGCACATTTGCCTACACCAGCATGCCTTTTGGCCTATGCAATGCTCCTGGCACCTTGCATAGGTGCATGGTGGGTATCTTTTCTGATTTATTAGAGAGTTGCATGGAGGTGTTTATGGATGATTTCATTATTTATGGTTCCTCCTTTGATGCATGTTTGGATAGCCTCTGTAGAGTTCTTGATCGATGCATTGAGACTAACCTTGTTCTTGACTTTGAAAAATGTCATTTATGGTCCATGAGGGTGTAGTCTTAGGGCATTTGGTCTCTAATAGAGGTATTAAGCTTAATAAGGCCAAGATCGATGTTATAACTTTCCTTCCTTACCCTATTTGTGAGGAAAATGCGTTCTTTTCTTGGACATGCAAGTTTCTATAGGAGATTCATCCAGGATTTTAGCAAGATTGCCTTGCCATTGTTCAAGCTTCTTCAAAAGGATGTAGACTCTATGCTTGACCAGCCTTGTAAAGAGGCATTTGAGGAATTGAGGAGGAGGCTCACCACCTCTCTCATCATGCAGCCACCAGATTAGGAGCTTTGCTTTGAGCTCATGTGTGATGCCTCCAAGAGTGGTGCAGAAAAATTGGTTGTTGATCATTTGAGCAAGATTGAAGGACTTTTGGATTCCTTTCCTATTAGGGATAACTTCTGTAATGAGCATTTGATACAACTTAATTCATCACATGTTACACCTTGGTTTGCTGACATCGCAAATTCCATTGTTCCATCTATTGTCCTACCTCATGCATCTAGGTCTCAAATAGATAAACTTAAGAGTGATGCCAAATATTATGTGTGGGATGATCCTTACTTGTGGAGGTTTGGTAGTGATCCACAAGTGTGTGCCTAATCATGAGATTCAGTCTATTCTTCATTTTTTTTCACGGTACACCCACTGGCGGTCATTTTGGTCCTCAGCAGACCATTAGGAGGATCTTAGACTGTGGGTTCTATTGGCCCACCATTTTTAGAGATGCTCATCATATTTCCACCACTTGTGAGCAGTGTCAGAGAGTTGGAGAAACCATTACACATAGGCATGAGATGCCCCAACAACCTATTATTTTCTATGACATTTTTTATGTTTGGGACATTGATTTTATAGGCCCATTTCCTATTTCTCATATATCTTGCTTGTTATTGATTATGTTTCCAGGTGGTCAAAGCTAAAACTAATGATTCTAAAGTTGTTGTGGATTTTGTGAGATCTAACATTTTTTGTAGGTTTGGTGTGCTTGGAGCCATTATCAATGACCAGGGGAGCCACTTCTGTAAAAAGTCATTGGCATCCTTGCTCCAGAAGTATGGGATTATGCATAGAGTTGTTACAACTTATCATCCCTAAACTAATGGGCAAGCGAAGGTTTTTAATCGAGAGATCAAGCAGGTGTTGTAGCAGGCAGTGTAGCCCAATAGAAAGGATTGGAGCAAGCTACATGAGGATGCTCTATGGGCCCACAGGACTGCTTACCAAACACCTTTGGGGATGTCTCCTTAAAGGGTGGTTTTTGGTAAGGCATGCCACCTTCTGGTGGAGATTGAGCACCGTGCTTATTGGGCGGTGAAGGGTTGTAACATGGCATTTGATGAAGCAGGTATGGAAAGGAAGCTTCAATTGCAAAAACTTAAGCAGATATTCTTAGAATCCTATGAGAACTCCAAGATTTTCAAGGAGAAAGTGAAGAGGTTTCATGACTCTATGATTATTTAGAAAGATTTCCATATTGGCCAAAAAGTGTTCTTATTTAACTCTCGCCTGAAGCTTATTTCTGTTCAACTTTGATCTAGATGGGATGGACCTTTTGTTATTACTAATGTTTTTCACCATGGTGCAATTGAGATTAAAAATGAACTTACCAGCAAAGTCTTCAAAGTAAACGATCACCAACTCAAGCTTTTTCATGAGAGCTCCAAAATGGAGGAGGAATTTGTGATGGACCTCTCTTTGGTCTTGCCAATTTTATGTGATGATGTGCCTTGAATGAAACTTTAGGATTTTCCTTCCCTTTTCTTTTATATATTGTCTCTTTGTTTGCATTTTGTTACATGTTCACATTGAGGACAATGTGCATTTCAAGTGTAGGGGAGGGTTTAAAAAAGTGTTTTCTGTTTTCTCTATTTTCTATTTGTTGTATTTGTTTAACTGTTGTTATTTTTGTTTCTATATTATGTTTTAGTTTTTGTGTTTCTATCTATTTTTTGTTTCTGCTTAGTTGTATTATGTTCTGTTTGTTTTTCTATATTTGTATGTTGTTCCATTTTTTGTTGTTGTTTTCTGTTTCCTATTTTCTGCCTTGTTATATTTATTTTGTTTTGTTGCTTTACTATTTTACTGTTTTTACATTCAAAAAATAAAAAAATAAAGATTTTGCTGTTGCTGTTTTCTAATGTTTTGTTGAATTTAGGGGTTTTTCATAGGATTTCTAACTTGTACAATTGTGAGAGATGTACCATTTTTAGTTGAGAGGTTTCAAGCTTGACCTGAACCATTGTTGCAATTGTGGAAGTGATAAGTAGGCTTGAAAAAATTGAGGTGGATCATGTGTGATAGAATTATGCCTTGTGAGTTTTTTGGGATTTTGTGAATGGATTGTATTATTCCATTCATGCTCTTTCATGTGTGATTTCACCATTGTGCTAAATTACTCTAGGTTTTTCCTTGCCTTTCTTGTCATTCCTTATTGCACATGCATTGGTTAAGATGATTTAGGCCTTATTTCTTTTAGCCACTAGCCAAATAAAACTATCTTGCATTGATATCCATTGTCACCCTCTTTGAGCCTTTAACTACCATGCATTCTGTAGCATTACAAGCCAAAAAGTGGAAAACCATCTTGTCTAAACTTTAGGGAGAAAAGGGGCCTTGAAATTGTTTTGGGAGTGGATTTCAAACAAGTGTGGGGGATTTGTACTTTGTTTTTATGAAAGTTCCTTTATTTTCGTCATTTCATTTTCTTATGACTTGTTGAAAAAGAAAAAAGAAGAAAACAAAAGAAAAAAATAAAATTAAAGAAAAGAGAAAAAAAATGGGAGTATAAAAAGCAAAAAGTTCCAAAAGAAAATAAAAATGTACAAACAAAGAAAAGAAGAAGAAAAATGCAAAAAAAAAAAAAGTGTTCTTTTTGTGGTTCATTTTCATTCTTTAAGTTCTTTTTATGTTAATTTTGTTGTTCTCCACTTTGTTAATTTGTTTCTAACCCTCTTTTAACTTGTTGGCTTACGTCCCATTGCCCCTTTTTTCCCTTAGTTTTAGCCAAAATATTCTTCTCATATTCACCCTTACCTAAGCCATACATTACAAACCAATAAAAGCCCTTTTGATCTTTTGATGCATGTATAGTTCAAGTTGAATGGATTAGAGTCTTGTCAAAATTTGGATGTGCTAGTTACATGTGGTGCTTGAGTGTAAACACAAACCCATACACATTTGGTGAGGTTAAGTGTTGTTCTTTGAGAGATTTCTATCACCATGGTGCAATCTTAATTTTGACTTGACTACTTGTCTGCTTTGCATTTTGTGATCACATGTTCATGGATTGCTTGTTACCTTGATATCATTCTTCCATTTTCCATCTCTCTCACTTTTCAGCATTGTTAGGATCCATTGAAAAATATGTGTGCCTTGTTCATACCTTTCTTTTAGTTCTGGTTAATTTTTTTAGTTTGATTTCTTTTTCTTAGTCTTTCTTCTAGTTTTGCCCAGGAGTGCAAAAGATAAAGTGTGGGAGAATTTGATTGAGCATTTGTAGTTTAGTATTTTTCTATTCTTCTTAGCTTATTTGATCTCTCTTTGACTCCTATTTTCCCACCTTAACCCAGTTTTGGTCTTAGGCAAATGATTGAGCTTAATTGATAATTGTTGCTTATTTTCATAATTTGTGCTTACTTGAGCCATTTGTCTTGTGCAGGGCCTATAGGACACTACAGAACTCCAAATCTAGCATGTGAGTAGTCCTTGGAAAGATAATAAGAAGATATTCGATTGTTTCAAAAATATGCGTGGGCCAATTCTACCATTTCAAGGGTCAAATTGGGATTGGAAGTTAAAACCTCTGCACTTGAATAATTGGGCTGCAAATTTGGGCTTTGGTTTGTGTAATTAGTTTAATTAGGTAGATTAGATGGGCTAAACCAACGCCCATCGTTTCCTTCTAATTAGTCATTATATATATCAATGGAGTTAGTTAGTTACTTCATTTTGTACAAACAAATATTTAGAAACTTGTTGTGCAAGCTTTAGGATTACACTTTTTTCTTTCTTTTTCTCTCAACTGTTCTTCATTCTTCTTCCTTTTTTCACTTTTGTTCTTCCTTCTTCTTACACAAATTTTGTTGCTCTTCCACTGATGATGATCATGGAAGGCTAAACACTCAATCAATCCAAGGATCCACTCCAAGAAAGGTTGAATTTGAGTTCTGGTTTAGTATTTCAATTACGTGTGAATGTTCATCTTTTTCTTCAATCATATTTTTTATTTTCATGATTATGAATATGCTTAGGATTGAAAACAAAATTAGGTTATGGAATCATTTTGTAATTTTGAAATTTAATCACAGATTGTTTGGATGATATTCCAACCTAATTTGCGATCTCAATGAATTTAGGGATTAATTCGATTGAACTATCTTTAATGACATTGATTGAACTTTCACAATCTGACCATCATTCGTAGCAACGGTGATAATTCGATTTGCATTGGTTTTGTGAATTGGACTGATGCTATTAAACCCAATTCATATTTTATTATTCTGTTCCAAAACCTCTATTTTGTTTATGCATTTATGTTTTTTTGTTTTTGCATTCCTTTACATTTCTTACAAATTATTTGTTGAAATTCCCCATGTTGTTTATAAGTGAATTGAAGTAGGAACCAAATTGAATTGTATCTCTAATTCGACCTAGGTTAATCCTATACTGCAAAATTTCCTAGTTTTATTTGTTTTGGAACAATTTGACAGTCGTTATCATAGTGACGAGAGGCAACGACACTGACAATGGTGACAACAACATGCTAGGGCTGATGTGCCATCATTTTCTTCTATTTTCTAAACCCTTTTTGCACCATTTTAATTACTGATTGGTCTTAATTGTCAATTAATTAGGCAGTTTTATTATTTGGGCTCATTTAGCTAATTTGATGTTTTTAATCTAATTTTAGGAATTAATGAAGCATTGGGCTGAATCCGGATTTTGGTTGTGGACTTGAAGAGGGCAAATAAAGCAGCGCTTACCTTAGTTAATTTCTAATTAGGAAATTTCGCAATTTTATTTTATGTGGTTTAGTGTTTATTTCGTTTTGGGCCAGAGTATTGTAATAGGGCCCAGTGACTTTGAGTGACTCTTTTTAAATAGCAACCTTGGGATTCGTGCAAGGCTATTCTGTTATGTTATTCATTATTCAGAGCTTTGTTTAGGTTTTACGTTTTTCTGTTCTAAGGCTATTGTTTCGTTCTTAATGCAATTTTCCATTTTCTGCTTCTAATTACAATTTCGTTCTTGCTTTTTCTTCTGCCTTCATTTACGTTTCTGCCTTATTTACGTTTTTGCTTCATTTACGTTTTTGCTTCATTTACATTTCTGCTTTTAAGTTCATTTACGTTTTCTGTTTGAATCTATGTGATGCAAGCTCCATTGGAGCTTGTAGGCCTAGGATCTTCTTCATCAATGGATTCCTTTGCTTCTTGAAAGATAAATGGCAGCGGAATGGAGAAGGAAGAGAGAGAGGAGATGCCACTTCAAGGAGAAGATGAGTCTAGAAGAAGCTCACCACCATAGGAGGCCATGGATAAGAGCTTGGAGGAAGAAGGAGATGAATGAAGGGAGAGGGAGAGAAGAGCACGAAATTTTGTGCTCTAAATGAGCTTTGAAATCAGAAGTTTAATATTCAAATGATCAAAGTTCAAAAAAATGCACACACCTGACCTCTATTTATAGCCTAAGTGTCACACAAAATTGGAGGGAAATTCAAATTTCACTTGAATTTGAAATTGAATTTGTGGAGCCAAACTTTGGAGCCAAAATTTCACTAATTATGATTAGTGAATTTTAGTTATGGTTCAGCCCACTAATCCAAGATCAATTCCAAGATTCTCCACTAAGTGTGCTTAGGTGTCATGAGGCATGAAAAGCATGAAGGACATGCACAAAGTGTGACTATATGATGTGGCAATGGGGTGTAGTAAGCAAATGCTCACCTCCCCCTCTAAAATTTAATTGTATTGGGCTTCTACCAATTCAATTAAATTTATTTCCAACCACACACATCAAATATCCACTTAGTGCATGTGAAATTACAAAACTACCCCTAATACAAAAACTAGTCTAGGTGCCCAAAAATACAAGGGCTGAAAAATCCTATATTTCTAGGGTACCCTACCTACAATATGGAGCCCTAAATACAAGGACCAAAATATAATGACATCCTAGTCTAATATGTACAAAGATAATTGGACCCAACCTTGGCCCATGGGCTCAGAAATCTACCCTAAGGTTCATGAGAACCCTAGGCCCTTCTTCAGCAGCTCTAGGCCAATCTTCTTGGAGCCTCTTGCTCATGGTTCTAGTGATTGGTCCCTTCCTAGGGAGGATTGCATCATCCCCTTCCCCTTGAAGAGGATTTGACCTCAAATCTGTTAGTTCCTCTTCCTCAATATCAGCTTCACCTGCAAAAGGAGTTAAATCAGAAATGTTAAAAGTGGTGCTGACTCCATACTCTTCTAGGAGGTCCAACCTATAGGCATTGTTATTTATCCTCTCCAAAACCGGAAAAGGTCCATCCCCTCTAGGGCTAAGCTTGGATTTCCTTTTAGTAGGGAATCTATCCTTGCTAAGATGGAGCCAAACCCAGTCACCCTCATTAAGAACTAGCTCTTTTCATCCTCTATTGCCTTTAGTTGAATACACCTTTGTTTGGTTCTCTATTTGGTTCTTAACCCTCTCATGCAACTTCTTTACAAATTCTAACCTAGATTCCCCTTCTTTATGTATAAAAGAAGTGTCCAGTGGGAGGGGAATGAGGTCTAACGGTGTTAGGGGATTGAACCCATAGACAACCTCAAAAGGGGACTGCTTGGTGGTTCTATGAACCCCCCTGTTGTAGGCAAATTCTACATGAGGAAGATACTCATCCCAAGACTTATGGTTGCCTTTCAGAAGAGCCCTTAAAAGGGTGGATAAAGACCTATTCACTACCTCTGTTTGCCCATCAGTTTGTGAATGACAAGTGGTAGAGAAAAGAAGTTTAGTTCCTAGCTTAGCCCATAAGGTTTTCCAGAAGTGGCTAAGGAACTTAGCATCTCTATCTGACACAATGGTCCTAGGCAAACCATGGAGTCTCACAACTTCCTTGAAAAAGAGTTTTGAGATGTGGGAAGCATCATCCACCTTGTGGCATGGTATAAAGTGTGCCATCTTGCTAAACCTATCCACCACCACAAAGATAGAGTCTACACCTCTTTGGGTTCTAGGAAGCCCAAGGACAAAGTCCATAATAATGTCTACCCAAGGTGCAGATGGGATGGGTAAGGGTGTGTATAGCCCATGAGGCATCACCCTAGACTTGGCTTGTAAACAAGCCACACACCTAGTGCAATGCTTATGGACATCTTTCTTCATATGGGGCCAATAAAACTTTTCTTTGAGTAAGACAAGGGTCTTGTCTATCCCAAAGTGGCCCATGAGCCCACCCTCATGGTTCTCTTTCACAAGTAATTTCCTAATGGATCCTTGGGGTATGCAAAGCTTTCCCTCTTTGAACAAATACCCATCAGCCAAATAGAATCCATCTTGGGCATTTTTCCCACAACTCTCATAAATGGGAGAGAAATGTTCATCTAAAGCATACAAGTCCCTAATATTATCAAATCCTAAAATTTGAGCTCCTAGGGAGCAAAACAATGTGTGTCTCCTAGAGAGGGCATCAGCTACCACATTTGTTTTTCCCTTTTTGTATTTGATAACATATGGAAATTGCTCTAGGTACTCTACCCATTTTGCATGCCTCTTGTTTAACTTGATTTGCCCTCTAATGTACTTAAGTGATTGATGATCACTATGAATGACAAATTCCTTGGAAACAAGGTAATGTTCCCAAGTTTGGAGGGCTCTTATTAAGGCATAAAGCTCTTTATCATAGGTGGGGTAGTTGAGGGTGGCACTATGAAGTTTTTCACTAAAATAAGCAATAGGGTGCCCACCTTGTAACAATACAACTCCAACTCCCACTCCAGAGGCATCACATTCTAGCTCAAAAGTTTTAGAAAAGTCAGGAAGAGCTAGAACAGGTGCCTTAGTAAGCTTTTCTTTGAGCAAAGCAAAGGCTTGCTCTTGTTTTTCACCCCATGTAAATGCCACATTCTTCTTCACCAGCTCATTGAGAGGTGATGCAATTGTAGAGAAATTAGGAACGAACCTTCTATAGAAGCTTGCTAACCCATGGAAGCTCCTAATATCTCCCACACTTTTTGGGGTGGGCCATTCTTGGATGGCCTTGATTTTCTCAGGGTCCACTTGGACCTCATTTCTACCAACTACAAAACCTAAGAAAACTATATTATCTACACAAAAGGTACACTTCTCTATATTTGCATAGAGGGTGTTTTTCCTAAGGACTGAAAGAACTTGTCTGAGATGTCCTAAGTGATCATCTAGGCTCCTACTATACAATAAAATATCATCAAAATAAACAACTACAAATCTACCTATGAAATCCCTTAAGACATGATGCATAAGCCTCATAAAGGTGTTTGGTGCATTATTGAGCCCAAAAGGCATCACTAGCCATTCATACAAACCAAACTTGGTCTTGAAAGCAGTTTTCCACTCATCACCCTTTTTCATCCTGATTTGGTGATAACCACTTTTAAGATCAATTTTTGAAAAAATATTGGCACCATGCAACTCATCAAGCAAATCATCAAGTCTAGGAATGGGGTGCCTATACTTTACAGTGATGTTGTTGATGGCCCTACAATCTGTACATATTCTCCACGTACCATCCTTTTTGGGCACCAACAACACTGGCACAACACATGGGCTTAGGCTCTCTTGGACCCAGCCCTTCTCCAATAATTCTTTAACCTGAGACTCTATCTCCTTAGTCTCCTGAGGGTTAGTCCTATAGGCTGGCCTATTAGGAAGGCTTGCTCCTGGGACTAAATCTATTTGGTGTTCTATTCCCCTTAAAGGAGGTAGCCAAGGGGGTATCTCTTTGGGAAATATATCACCAAATTCATGTAAGAGTTCTTGGACCTTTGGGGGTAAGGTCTCAAATGTAGGAATTGTGGCAGTGCTAAAGGATGTTTCCCTTTATAGGAGAAGGTAGAAAGATTGTTTAAGAAGGAGTGCTCTTTTAATATCACCTTTTGTTGCAAAATGATTTTCCTTCTTAACAATCTTCTTGGAGGAATCCTTTCCCTCTTTTTCCTTCCCCCTGGCCTTTGAAGACAAGGCCTTACTATCCTTCTTTTTCTTTTGTTTTTCTAATTTTTCTTCCTCATCCCTCTTATCTTTCATAGTTAGTTGATCTTTGGCCACCTGTGAAGGTGTTTGAGGATGCAACACAAATTTAGTGCCAAGATGGGTGAGGGTAATCTCATTAGTTAGGCCATTATAAATGATCTTCCTATCAAATTGCCACGGCCTTCCTAAAAGAATATGTCCTGCCTCCATGGGAACTATATCACAATTAACTTCATCCTTATATGTCCCAATGGAGAAATGTACCTTCACTTGTTGGTTAACTATCATTTCCCCTTGCTCATTGAGCCATTGAAGTTTATAAGGTTTTGGGTGGGGAATGATAGTGAGGTTCAACTTGGAAACTAATCTTGTGCTACAACAATTGCAACAAGATCCACTATCCACAATGAGAGAACAAGTTTTATCTAAAATTTTGCATCTTGTATGAAAGATGTTCTCTCTTTGGGATTGAGATAGATCACAAGATTGACCTCCAAGGAGCCTTCTAACCATTAAGAGATCACCTTCTTCATGGGGGTAGACTTTCTCACTAGACTCTTCACCCCTTACTTCATCTTCACTTCTACTAGAGGAAGGGCAAGAAGTAGTCTCCTCTTGACTACTATAAATGTCTTGACCCCTCATGATCATGATTTTCTTTGTGGAGCATTGAGAGGCAATGTGACCTCTCCCAAGACATTAGAAGCATTTAATGTTGCTAGTCCTTTCTTGGGAACTAGTCTTAGGGGTGTATTTCTCTATGGTCTTACCCTTATCTTCCTTGGGTTTTGAAGGTGCAGCCCCTAAAATTCCATGGGCTTGGTCCTTCCTTGGATAAGAGTGAGAGCCATAAGATTTTGAAGAAGGCTTTCTTTTAAGTTTTTGCTCCACTCTTATACAAAGTTGGACTAGCTCATCTAGGTCCCTATATGGAAGGAGTTCAACCTTGTCCCTTACTTCCATATTGAGCCCACTAAGGAACCTAGCTATGCTTGTTCTTTCCTCTTCCCTAAGTCCAGCTCTTAAAAGGAGTAGTTCCATTTGTTGTCTATATTCTTCAACACTAATACTCCCTTGTCTAAGCCTTTGGAGCTTGTCCATAAGCTCTCTTTCATAGTAGGAGGGAATGTGCCTCTTCCTAAGGGCACTCTTAAGATCATTCCAATACTCTACTGGAGGATCCCCATGAATCCTTCGTTCTTTAACAAGGGAAGTCCACCAATAGAGGGCATACCCTTGAAAGCTAAGGGTAGCCAATGGAACTTTTCTCTCTTCGCTAATATGATGGCAAGCAAAGAGTTGTTCAACCTTCATTTCCCAATCTAAGTAGGCCTCAACATTATCTTTTCTGTGGAAATATTGGAGGCTAATGTTAACCTCTTGAGGCCTTCTATCCTTTTCTCTTCTTTGGGAGTGATGTTTAGTATGTGAACTATGACGCCCTCTATAATAGTCGCTAAGTTCTTCACTTAAACTCTTGCAAGAGTCATGACTACTATAGGAGGCATGTTTTTCTCTTTTCATTTCTTTCATTATTTTTCTTCTTTCTTCCTCTATTATTTTCTCTCTTTCATCTTGACTTATTTCTTCCACTCTTTTTTTACCTTTTTCTTTTCTCTCTTGTTTTTCTTTCCACAACTTAAGGGATCTCAACTCATCTAATATCTTATACAAGGGGTCCTTAGGAGTAGAACCCTCACCATTAACACTAGATGAAGAATGAAGACTCATGTTGGTTCCTAAGTTATGGTTCTTTCTTGTTGGGGATTTGAAAACAAAAGGTAAAAGAAACTATGGTTGAAACTAGCCAAAATAAACACTAAAAGAGGTGTGAAAGATAAGGTAAAAACTAATTGGTAAAAGGCAAGCTATCTAGGCGGTTTGACAATGGAGGGTAAAAGAAATAAGCTATGAAAGTAAGCAAGAAATTAAAGTGCAAGAAATGCAAACTAGGCGGATCCTAAGAGTGTTTGGATGACCTCATTTAAGGTTCCCAACAAAACACTCACTATCCTAAGGGAAAATTGCCTAAAATTATTACACACAAATGGAAGTAGGGTGACCTAGCGGAGGCTCCCAACTTACTTCCAATGAAAGGCCTTTTTGTTACAAAATTTGAAAGCAAAGCAAATTGCCAATTACAAAATTACAAAGAAAAAAAAAGTCCTCAATTGTGGTGGCTATTCTCTCTTTAGTGTTTCACTCAATTTGGAGTGCTTCTTAGTCCAATAGCTCTTAAGGTGGTTGGCCCATTTCTTCTTGACTCAAATTCTTCAAGATATGGCACCAATCCTCCTTTCCAATTCCCTATATGGCAACTCACAACCAAGGAAACAAAGAGACAAGCAATAACCAAAGACCAAAATAAAAATTCAATGAAAGCTAAACCAATAGAGTTTTAACAAGACAAATTTTCAAGGATTATTCAACAATTAAAGCAATGAAAAGCACAAAAAACACAAGCTAGGACTCAAAGAGAAACCTAGAATGGCTCTGGAGTAGAGTAGAAAAATTAAAAAAAAAAAAAAAACTCAAGAAACCTCTAGTTTTGGCACTTGTTTTCACAATAATTTTCAATTTAAATTTCAGAACTAGGATTGGTATAAAATAGGCACCAATTATAGAACAAATTTTGAGCCAAACAACAAGCACACTTTCCTTTCACTTTTTTTTCCTTGACACTGATTTTTCTGCCAACGTGTGCGATTTTTCTTATTTTTTCCTTTAATCCAAATTGCTTGGTTCTTTTTTTATAATTTTGGTCCAGATGTCTCGAAAATTCAGTAAAAGTTTCAGCTCAAAAAACGTAGTGACCAATTCCCAGTAATTTATACAAGTTCGTATGTTCAAGCTGTCAGCACCAGCGATTTCAACCTAGAAATCAAGAGTAGTGTTTATGTTGCTTAAGGCTTGGATAGTTACAATTTGTGTTTGCTTATGCTCAATTATCTTGAATAAAACAATTCAAGAGAGCTTAAGACTTATTTTGATTCACAAATCCAGCCACAACTCAGCACCACAACTCAACTTCATCATAGGCATCATGTAGGAAACTTAGAAAACAAAAAAAAGTTCAAGAACAAGACTACTTCTAGGAATTGATTTAGAACATGTTATGAACTAAATAACATGCATGAATTAGACTCAAAATTCAAAAGATAGGCTAATAATGACAATAATACATGAACAAATGTATCTAGAATTCAATCAACAAAATAAAAATTCAACACAAACTTAGAACATAATGTGACAATTACTATGACTAAACATGACTCTAAGACAACATGGATTAAGTGATTTACACTTAGATTTTTGTGTTTTTTTTTTCTAATCAATATTTTGGAAGAAAATTTAGATCTAAAGGTTAAGCACAAGAATATTATGAATGAAAAATGATAGAACCTAAAATCAACACAAAAAACATGATTTAAGAGTAGATCTACAAAATTTGAACCATAGAAATGCAAGAACAAGTGTAGATCTAAGATTTAATCGGTTTTTTTTTTTTTTTTGAATCTACTCTAAACAGCACCAAACCACAAGACAATGAAGGATATACATGGAGAATAAGATGAAGAACAAGGAATTAAAGAGAATTCACCGAACAAAAAGATAGAGGAAGCAAAAGAACATCACCTAGATGAAGATGCTCTTGATACCACATGATGCAAGCTCCATTGGAGCTTGTAGGCCTAGGATCTTCTTCATCAATGGATTCCTTTGCTTCTTGAAAGATAAATGGCAGCGGAATGGAGAAGGAAGAGAGAGAGGAGACGCCACTTCAAGGAGAAGATGAGTCTAGAAGAAGCTCACCACCATAGAAGGCCATGGATAAGAGCTTGGAGGAAGAAGGAGATGAATGAAGGGAGAGGGAGAGAAGGGCACGAAATTTTGTGCTCTAAATGAGCTTTGAAATCTGAAGTTTAATATTCAAATGATCAAAGTTCAAAAAAATGCACACACATGACCTCTATTTATAGCCTAAGTGTCACACAAAATTGGAGGGAAATTCAAATTTCACTTGAATTTGAAATTGAATTTGTGGAGCCAAACTTTGGAGCCAAAATTTCACTAATTATGATTAGTGAATTTTAGTTATGGTTCAGCCCACTAATCCAAGATCAATTCCAAGATTCTTCACTAAGTGTGCTTAGGTGTCATGAGGCATGAAAAGCATGAAGGACATGCACAAAGTGTGACTATATGATGTGGCAATGGGGTGTAGTAAGCAAATGCTCACCTCCCCCTCTAAAATTTAATTGGATTGGGCTTCTACCAATTCAATTAAATTTATTTCCAACCACACACATCAAATATCCACTTAGTGCATGTGAAATTACAAAACTACCCCTAGTACAAAAACTAGTCTAGGTGCCCAAAAATACAAGGGCTAAAAAATCCTATATTTCTAGGGTACCCTACCTACAATATGGAGCCCTACATACAATGACCAAATATAATGACATCCTAGTCTAATATGTACAAAGATAATTGGACCCAACCTTGGCCCATGGGCTCAGAAATCTACCCTAAGGTTCATGAGAACCCTAGGGCCTTCTTCAGCAGCTCTAGCCCAATCTTCTTGGAGCCTCTTGCTCATGGTTCTAGTGATTGGTCCCTTCCTAGGGAGGATTGCATCACTATGGAAGGCTGAATATTCTGGTGTTGTTTCCTTTTGAGGACGAAGCCCAACTCTCTTTGAGGTTTCGTTTATAATGTGGCTTCCTGGCAGTTTTCCCTTCACCAGTTAACCCAAATTCGTGAACATTAATCAGTGCACGCTTCGTGTTCGATTAATTGCCTCTGAGCCTAACTTGCGTTCATGCTTAATGGACGAAGGGCTAACTGGTGTATGTGGTGCCTAATCACATATTGACAACCCTAAGTTGATTTTCACTTAGTAAATTGAAATAGGTTTGGATTAAGTGGTTAATGGTTAGGGACGAATTCTCCATAACCCAGGATAAGAGAATGGCTTCTGAATCAGAGGAAACAACCCGTTTTTAAATATTAGTAGTTTTGTATTCCAGTTTACTTGTTTTGTCCTTTAAATAACAAATCAAACAAACCCCCCCCCCCCAATCGTTACTGTTACTGCAAGTATATTATGAACATTTGGTTTATCATTGCTCGTTGGGAAACGACCTAGGATCACTTCCTAGTTACTGCATTTTCATGTTTATTTGATTTGGGTACGGCCTCGATCAAGGGCTCCAGAGGTTATCGCGTACGTGAGAGGTGAAGAACGGGTTCTGAGACGTTTGGCCACGAGTTTTATTCAATTAGAAACATAATAACATCGATTTTATTGAAACTGATGTTAACTTACCACTTACAACATTGGTCTTGAATAAAACTGATGTTAACAAAAGCCCTTTATTTATAAAAATGTCATCGTGTTTTTGTTAACACCAATTTTATTAAAACTAATGTAACTGCTTGAAGTTAATTTCATCTTTTGTAGAAGTGGAGGAATCAAATTACTCCAGGGGATGTTTGGTAGGGGAGAATTTTTTTATGCTCGAGAGTCGTGATTCTTGGAATCATAAATCCTAGGAATCATGATTCTTGATAGTAAATGAAATCCATTTGGTTGGTCATAAATGTTCTTGAAAATATTTATATAAGTTTTCTAGGAATCAAAGACTTATGTGTTATTTTTTTACCAATTACTTAAGTCATTTAATAATCTAATAAAAGTAATGTGACATTTTTACTGCTGTTAAAAAATTAACTCCTTTCCTAGGAAAGTTAGATTCTCACCTTCCCACTTGGGAAATTTTTTGTGGGAAACTATCTAAAAGACTTTCGCAAGAAACCTTTTCCAAGAATTTTGTTTTCTTAAAGTAGGTACCAAATATGATAAATTAAGTTTCTTAATCAAGATTCTTAAGAAACTAAAAATTTTCCCCTATCAAACGCCCCAGAAGTAACTTTAAGGGGGCGTTTGGTAGGGAAGAAATTTTTTCAAGTTCGGGAATCACAATTTTCGGGAATCACAATTCCTAGGAATTATGTTTCTTAGGAATAAATAAAATTTGTGTGGTTGATCATTAGGAATATTTACATAAGTTTCTCAAAAGTTAAAGAGTTACATGATATTTTATCATTTATTTTAAAGTAATAAGAGTAATATGATATTTTTATTGTAGTAAAACAAATATTAAACTCGAGAAAGTATAATTCTCACCTTCTATGGAAAAGGTTTTGTGCAAAACTGTTTAAAAAACATTCCCAACAAACATCCTTTTCCATAAATGCTAATTTTTTAAAATGGATATCAAACATGAAAAATCAAGATTTCTAGCTTAAAATTCCCATAAAACTAAAAAATTTTCCCATACCAAACGCTCTCAAAGAGAGTTACTTCTAATCTTCATAATTCATTTTTCTTAAAATCTAATGATTGTAATGTGTAACTAATTGTAATCATTAAATTTCAATTAATAATATATTATATTCAACATATTATTAATTGAAATATTTATGTTAAATGATTATTATTCAAATATTTTTTTAAAAAAAATATAAAATTGTATAACACAATAACTATAATTATAAAATTCTTTTATAATTTAATAATTTTAAGAAAAGTACTACATAAATGAAAAAAAATGGATAACACAGTAATGTTATATATCTAGTATGTTCCAAAAATTAAATAAAATTAAAGTTTATAATATTCTTATCTAATCTCATTTTATCTTGTTCTCGTATCTTCTCATATTCTAACTAACAAACGGACCTTAAAGAAGTAAAGAATGCATAATAAAATATTCTATTAACATTGTGAACACATGCAATCGAAAAGGCAAAAAAAGAAGTTTTCGCTGGCTCATGAAAGCCGTGTTGAGAAAATGACTGGCTCAGCAGTAAGAAACTGCAATACCAAAATCATGAAAGGGTCAAGCAGAGAATGAACATAAGAATAGGAGAACAAACCACCATATATGGGAACAAAACATTAATAATCTCAAGACGTGTGTTCTTTACTTTGGGGTGGTGGGGACTACCATACCATTAATTCTCAAAGAAAAAGGTTTCTCAAGGCAATTCCTTGTCGCTGAAAAACGATTTTATTCCAGCAAGTCTCCGAAAAGAACATGTCAATCTCCAAGTAGAAAAGCTTACCCAAAAAAAAAAGGCCAAGTCAAATTTAAAAATATTTCTACATAACAGTTCTTATAATGAAACTTATGAGTCAAATTTAACCCTACAAAAATTAATTTGTAAGGTAAAGATTGTCTCCTAATTATATACACTATTATGATGATCATCACTACTTAATGTGATATTTTCAATACACCTCTCTCACACCGAAAACTGAACATCTAAAGCGTAAAGTTTCGAAGATTAGATATCTACGAGTGATCCGATAGCAAATAACATGATAGACTCAGCAACAAATTGCACAGATAACAATCTTTGATTCTATCTTAATATTATGAATTATGGGTCTAACCGTAGCCGTTAGCAGTGTGCGGGAATTACGTGACACACAAAGGATTATGGAATTGGAATAGTAAAAATTGACAATTAGCTTGATATTTTAGTCCTTTGCTCTTATTATGTAGATTTTGTTTGATTTAGTACACAAACTAATTAAATAGACAATTGCGCCTGTTCACACTTCACAGGTCAAACGTATATATGTGGTCATTGATATTTTGGATATGAAGATGAAAAATCTGCTGAAGTGCAAAACAAATTCTCTACACCACTCTCTTAGGAAACGTTTATTACAAAGAAAATTTATTCAGTTTAAAAGGTAAAAGTAGTTTCATCCATTGATGTTAAATTAATAATAAATATTACATATACGTGCATAACAAATTACGAATGCATTAGAATATCAATCATTTATTATAATTAGAATATCAAATATTGATTTGGTCATCCATAGATATTATTTATTTTGCTAACTTTAAAATGGGACAAATTCACTATTATTAAAACACTCATATCAACATCTGGCAGTTCTAGTCAAAACGAGCTTGAACACTAAGTATACGGCGGTCTTTGATTTGATCTTTTGGTTCATGTATATGGAGAAAATAATGGAGGAATTGTAGCTTTAGCCCTTCGCTATACTCTAGTCTCCAAAAACAATCTATAAAGGCCAATTGAATTTCACTAACAATAAAGTAGTATCATGGCTGAATTCTAATATAAAAAAAGGTTGCTCTAATGGTTCAAACTCATTTGGATCCTTCTGCATTGTTGAATAACATGATATAATCATATTGAACAGAAAAGGACAAGTTTTATCAAATTTAATTTAATTTATAGATCCTACATTCTGATGTATTTTATTTGATAAAAATTGTATCTTTGCCTATCCAATATGGTCATATCATCATATTACTTAACAAGATGAGAGTCCAAATTCTTCCAGCATAACTTATTATGGGGGGCTTGTAGATACACAGAAGAAGGGAAATGAAATACACCCGTAAAATTATATACAGTCTGAGATAAAGAATTAATTCACAATCGAGCAGTTAAATTAAAGATAAACAACCAAAGTGGTTAGCCAATATAGGCTATAAGTATAACTTAGTCCAAGAAACACAAATTCCCAGTAGAAAAGCTTGGGAAATGTCATGCTACTATTAGGCAAGTTGGGGTTTTATACCCAAAGAGAAGGTACAAAAGCTTGCCCAAAGGCATTCCATAAAAAAAACTATTTCCCTCACACACTCCTGTCACTTGAGAATCTCAAATGCCCCCCCCCCCACCACCAATAAGGCTTAAAACCCTAGTATTTGAAATTGGATATACAATGATTTCTGTCAAATTTCAAAATCCCGTCAAGTTTCTCTGGATACCACCACCTCTAAAGAATGACCCCAACATTGATGGCTATAAATCATTCAATAGAGCTCCTTTTTGGTGTAATAAATACAATTTAAATTTCCAACATTAAAGTAAGCACATATATTCAAAGTCAGCCCCTTTCTCTTCTGCAGTTACCCGGTAACAAAAACCTGAATCTCTCTGCATTATTCAATAAATATGCTGGAAGATGCACTGCTGAGTAAGAATGAGGAATAGGTCCCAATTTCCCAATGATCTCCTTGAATGTATACTCTTCTGGAAGCATGTCGAATAAGTCAGCCCCCTTGCATATAACATCCTGAATCCTGTCAGGGTTCAAGTAGTGAGGGAACCGCACGCGATCGTAATGGCTGTAAGCTTTCATCTTAAATATGAATTCGTTGATATGACGAAAACAGAAGCTACAATGCCAGCCAGCATCGGCCAGCAGCACATCAGCCTGTCGATAGTGTGCATACCAAGTCTTGCCGGTCTGGTATCTATGGATTGACGCCCTCCAACTTTTGTTGTCCAAAAAGAACTCGAAAGAGTATAAATAGTTCTTTAGTTGAAGATGAAGAACTGGAGGGATCCCATCACACCACCTCAAGAGGTTAATTGTGTGCGCGCTTGGAATCTCATCAACATCGGACATTATCAAGAGATCGTCGTCTTCTATGCCTGCTATCCTCAGAAGCTGATCCAGGGCAACTCTTTGATAAGCCTCCTCAATAAAAGGATTTTCTTTTTTCTTGAATCTCCCTCCAATCACCCCGTATGTTAGGCGCGACTCAAGAAACTTGAACTTGTCCCTATTGCCCGAAAATAGCAATGGTTTGACAAATCCGGTAAATGTTGAGTTTGATTCAAGGAGTACATACTGCGTCACGTAAGGCTGCATTTCTTTCCAACGGATAGTGAGGATGTCGACTTCATTGCTGAACAAAACAGCGTCAAAAACTCGTCTCGGTGACTCACGAATCCCCCAGCCATGAAGCTTGCAGAGAGACTCCATTGACACGTTCTCGTGATAATAGTGAGGGATTTCATGGAAAGGCTTTGGAGGAGATTCCCACAGTGGTCTTAGAAAGTAGGAGATTTTCTGCCCGTGCAAATAGAGACCGAAGATGCCAACAGGAACAATCACAAACAGAAATATATAGGTTTTGAAGTCCAATCCCTTTAGAATACACTTGAGTCTTGACATGCTCAGTGCTGCAGGAGTTCCATTCTGCATAGTAAGCACAAAACAAATCTTCAAGTTACACGGATAACTTATGGATCATAAAACTCATACCATATGCTTGACTGCGCATAACAACATAAAAGTATAAAGACTGACAATGGACATGTAAAATAAGATAAAAAGAAAAAAGGCATTAAACACACTGTCATTATTTTCACAAGGAAAGAACTTAGACACAGTTTTATAGCTGCTTTTTGGTATCGTTCTATAATCAAATCTTCGAAAAATAGGAAACGGGATTCCCAATAGTAGATAAACATAAAATTTAAACCTACTATTGTTCAAAAAACACACACAACATAGGTAGATCGTTTAGAAAGGGGAACAAAGGATGAAGGAACCACACATTCAAAATTGAATTCAGTAACCCCTTCAGAGGTTCAGAAACATTAGAAAAAGGAGAAATTATGGATTCCATAGGAGTGAAACAGCCTATCAATCAAAGCATAAACCCATAAACCGAAAATTCGAAAGAAAAAAAACAATACACAAATTAATCATATGTAACATCTCCAATACAAACACACAACTAACAAATTAAGGGGAAAAACTATTTCCTTCCATCAAAAAACCCCATTACCAAAAACTCCCAGAGAAGCACAGTAAAACGATGAACAAAATTAAATTGGATGGTGAAAAGAGTTAAACTTGACACAAACAAACAGAAAATTCAAAACAAACAATTCAGGAAAAAAAATCGTTAAACTCAAATTTCCCATTTTGCATTGCCAGTAAAACCCAACAGAGGAAACTCATCAAAACCATATCCAAAAAAAAAAAAAGACAGCCAAATATGAAAAAGGGTAGAGTAGAGTGGAATTAAACAAAAACTCAATCTGGTGAAGAAAAAAAAAGCAAAAAAGAAAAGAAAAGAAAAGAAAGGTACCTGTCCACAAACATCATCGCAGATATCATCAGTCTTCTTAGAATTATAATAGCCCTCAGACATGGTTTCGGAGAAAACCCCTCAAAAGCAAAACAAAGTGTTCTGTTTTTTGGTTTGTTGGGTTTATGTTATGAGTGACACTGTTTTTTAGCACTGAGAAAATATCGAAAGTAGATCAAGGGGTTGAGAGCAAAGGGGTAAAAACCCACTAAAGCCACGATCTTTGAGTCTCTCTCTCGCTCTCTCGTAACGTCAATTATAGCCGTTTGGTGTGGTTTTTCGTTCTTCCACCAGAGAGACCCCTCTCTCTCCTCACAATCTTAATGGGACGATGAGGGGGATTTCATTTAACTACACGCCTTCGTAGGGATACGCATTAATGTAACCTCCCAATTGATTATTTTCTTTTTCTAAACAAAAATGTTAGTATGATATTGCTTTTAAGTTTGTTGTTTACTGGTATTTCAGTCAATATATTTATAAGAGGAGGAAGTATAATTTTAATAATTATTATATTATTTTTATAACTTAATATAAAATTTAATTTTTAAGAATTTAATTGTTGAATTATATTTATATATTATTAAGATCATGAGTGTCAAAATTAACAATAACAAAATAATCAAATGATTTATATTTTAGTGTATTTTGAAATATTTATATTATATCACTTTGAAATTTTAATAACTAAAAATAGATGTTTGATGTAATTTTTGTATTTTTTGATTAATTTGAATTAGTTGAGGTGTTGTGTGAATTATCTATGTGTGATTGTTTGCTGTGGATAGTAGATTATGTGGAGTTTGATTTGCTAGTGTTGAAAATGTGATATTTGGAGTTCAACCCAAAAACTAGTTTCGGTAAAACCTCGATCACATACTCTTTAACCGTTGGATTCAAACTGGAATTGTAGGTTCATGACTCACGCCTGCAAGTTTTGACCATTGGGATTTTTCAAATAACAATTTTTGGACAGCTCGCTTAGCGAGACAAATGCACTTAACGCAATTCCAACCCGTGAGGGAAATTTGCTTAGTGAGACAAGCGCGCTAAACACAATTCCAACCTAAAGAGGTAATTCACTCAACACGAAACGTCGCGCTTAGCGCCAAAAGTGGAGTTTCGCTTAGCGAGATGAGCTCGTTAAGCAAGATTTGCAGATTATAAAATTGATGTTGTTTTAGTGACTTTCATTGAACCCTAATCACATTGGCATGATTGGAATTTCAAAATGATGTCTCTTTGATGTAGACCCCGAAACACCCCTTAACCCTTTTTTAATTTGGATGAGTATTTGACCTTAAATGTTGATATTGACCTTTTCCTTGAAATCTATACTAAATTTTCTTCAATTTGGTATATAGAGCTTTATGATTGAGCCAATGAACATGAGCATGAGAGACCTTCGAGCGACACACAAAGAAGCTGATGGAGAGATATCAATAAGTGGGGGAGTTTATTTTTTGGTTTACAGTTTTTGATACCGTAGTTAGGGTCAAGGAACCCAACTATGAGGATGTATGTTTATCCCTACGCATGTTGGTTTTAAAGAAAAACTGAGTTTTTGACTAATGGGATGTGATATATTAGTTATTAATGAATGAAATTGCAAATGATATTTGTTGTTGTATGAGACCTGTGTTGTCTGAAAACCTGGGGAATGTGAATTTCAGGCATGAAGTTTATATGTATATATGAGGAATGCAATTATTGATGATGTTGATGACATAGAGATGAGATGATGATGCTTATGATAATGTTGATGTTTATGATAATGTTGAATTGAGATAATGATGATGATATTGAGATGAGATGATCTTGATGTTGATAATATCATTGGGATGAGATGATGTTGATGTTGATGTTGATGATGATATTGAGATGGGATGATGTTGATGTTGATGTTGATAAGACATTGAAATGAGATGATGTTGATGTTAATGATGTCATTGTGATGGATGTATGTTGTGTATGTACATGGGGAGTGCAGTGACCAAGTTGGATATCCCTGGAGGGAAAAATAGAGTGGTTAAATAATTTTAAGCATCGCTAGAGAGGGAAAGAGATTGCATAGAATCTTTAACTATCCATGGTCAAAGCATTGATGGTGTCCATGTTTCATACTTCATATTGCATGGAAATATTATAAACTTTGTCGGAAATATTATAGTTTTTCATGAGAAAAAATATTGGTATTTGGGAGCATGTCTATAACGACCCGCCTCGTCCCTACAATATCACTACTCTAAAACGTGTAATTTTAATTTAAATGAAAACTCCATTAATTTGATTATAAAAACAAGAGTAAATTTTTTCGCAATATACATTCATCAAACAATATGCAAAAATTTAAATAAATACATATTTATGTATATCTTAAACCATTATACGCTATTCACTCGACAAAAAATAATTTAGTTTTTACATGTATCTAAATTCGAGATTTACATACCCAAATAAAAAAGAAATATGGAATCAACTATGAAGGAGTTAATAAAAAAAACACAACTCTCACCCAAAATAATCCCAAGGTCATCATGTTGGTTTGTCAGCTCCTACAAAAGAATCTCCTTCCACATCATCTATTGTAGTTCATCTGCTCCCACGAATGAAGGTTTATGATCACATAGGTACTAATCGCACGATACAAAATTACAAGGGTGAGTTTATTATAAAAAGAATAAAAAAGCATCATGACAATAAATTGCAAGGAAACTATATCAACAATCATAATCATACTCAATAATCAATCAGTTCAACATACACTTAATAACTAGTCATCAACTTTTCCATAATTCTAATCAATCATGCTCAATATGATGCATGCACCTGACCTCAACTCTCAAATGCAATGTGCTACCATCCGTCAAGAAATAGCCTAAGCGTGTCTACGCAACACTCTCACTTAGGAAAACTAGGCAACAAATGTCGATGTCACTCTGACGTGCACAGGCAACCCCCCCCCCCCCTTCCATGGTGATCAGCTTGAGTCACAAGTGAGTTCCAAACTAAGTGACATGCCCCCAAGTACAAGTATTTTCTCACATGAAAAACTACAGGTACTTACTCACAAAGTTTATACTATTTTCATGCAATATGAAGTATGAAACATGGGCACCATCAATGCACTAACCGTGGATAATTAAAGATTTTAAGTCACCCCTTCACTCCAGAGATGCTTAAAACTTTCTAACCACTCTATTCCCCCACCAGGGATATCCATCATTGTCACTGCACCCCCTATGTACATACATAACATACATTCATCATAATGACATTACCAACATCAACATCATCTCATCTCAATATCATCATCTATTAGACAAGTGGCCTCAAATATCTTAAGAAGGGGGGGGGGGTTGAATTAAGATATCACAAACTGTTTCCTAATTAAAAATTCTATTTTGATTTTAACCCAAAACCCAAGATTCCTTTCAAAATGAATTCCTAAATAATTATGCAAATTAGACTTACTGAATAGAAGCAATAAGCAATAATAAATAAAGGAGTTTAAGGGAAGAGAAAATGCAAACCCATATTTATACTGGTTCGACCACACCCTTGTGCCTACGTCCAGTCCCCAAACAACCCGCTCGAGAGTTCCACTATCTTGCAAAAGCCTTTTACAAGTTCTAAACCACACAAGGGCAACCCTTCCTTTGTGTTCAAATTGCTTTACAACAAGAGACCTTTGATCTCTTAATCCCTTTTTAGAAATAAGATGAAGAGAAGAAGAAATCTCTCTTGAATAGATTGAACAATAGAGCACTCAAAATAATTCCTTATTGAATTGCAAGTGTATTGGCCAAGGAATTTTTAAGGGGATAAGATAATTTTGCTTTTGAGAGGATAAGACCTTTTTTGTTCTGAAAAACTCTGAGCAAATTCGTGTTCCAAGTCACATATAAATAGACCTTTGATGGCCATTAAAAAACATTTGAAGAGATGTGACTCTTGGAAATTATTTTCTGAAATTCTCCTCTGGTAATCGATTACAAGATTTGTGTAATCGATTAAAGGCTTTAAATTTTGAATCAAAACGTTCAATAACAGCTGGTAATCGATTACCATCCATGTGTAATCGGTTACACATTATAAATTTTGAATTCAAATTTCTAGTGACTGTTGTAAACATTTTCAACTGCTGGTAATCGATTACAATCCTCATGTAATCAATTACATGCCTTCAAAAAAATTCAAAACTATTTTAAAAATGTTTTAGGAAGTGTTTTGGCCACTGGTAATCGATTACATCCTCTGGTAATCGATTACCAGAGAGTAAATCTCTTAAAAACATTTTTGCTTAAATTCATTGGCCAAACCTCTTGTTGTTTCAACTTGGAATTCCCTTCCTAAATCACTAGAGATTTGTAGAAGCAAGCTTCATGATGATGAATCAAGTTGATTCAAGTAGTTTTGATGATGACAAAGATGATGACAAAATGCCCAAAGAATGATTTCAAGATTGAGTCAACAAGTTCAAGATCAAGATTGATTTCAAGTTTCATGAGAAGAAATCAAGAAGATTCAAGTATCAAGAGAATTTCAAGTTTCATGAGAAAAAATCAAGAAGATTCAAGTATCAAGAGAAGTTTGATTTCAAGAATCAAGAGAAGATGAATTCAAGATTCAAGAGAAGAAATCAAGAAGACTTCACAAGGGAAGTATTGAAAAGATTTTTCAAAAAACAAACATAGCACAGTTTTGTTTTTCAAAAGAGTTTTTCTCAAAATTTTCTAAGCTACCAGAGTTTTTACTCTCTAGTAATCGATTACCAGTTTCCTGTAATCGATTACCAATGGCAAAGTTTGATTTCAAAAGCTTTTAACTAAATTTGCAACGTTCCAATTGTTTTTTAAATGGTGTAATTGATTACAATATATTGGTAATCGATTACCAGAGTATCTGAACGTTGAAATTCAAATTCAATTGTGAAGAGTCACATCTTTTCATAAAATACTTTGTGTAATCGATTACATGGTTTTGGTAATCGATTACCAACGACAAGTTTTGAATAAAAATCAAGAGATGTAACTCTTCCAATGGTTTTCAGGTTTTTCTCAAGGTTATAACTCTTCCAATGGTTTTTCTTGACCAGACATGAAGAGTCTATAAAAGCAAGACCTTGACTTGCATTTCAATAACTTTTGATATATACTTTTACAACCTTTGAATCTCTTTGAACATCTTTTTGAACTTCTTCTTCTTCTTCTTCTTCCTTTGCAAATAGCTTTCTGAGTTTTTTGGTTTCCAAACCTTGTTCTTTCATAGAAAACAAAAGTGAGATATATCTTTTCATTCTCTTCTCCGTTTTCCAAAAGAACAAAAGACTAACCGCCTGAATTCTTTTGTGTCTCCCTTCTCCCTTTTCAAAGAATTCAAAATGACACAGTATGAGAATTCTTTTGATTCTTCCTTTTCCCTTAAACTAAAGATTTCAAAGGACTAACCGCCTGAGATATCTTTTGTTTCCCCTTCACAAAGTTTCAAAGGACTAACCACCTAAGAACTTTGTCTTAACACATTGGAGGGTACATCCTTTGTGGTACAAGTAGAGGGTACATCTACTTGGGTTGTTGTAACTGAGAACAAGAGAGTGTACACCTCTTGTGGATTAGTTCAAGTGGAGGGTACATCCACTTGGTTGTTCAAAGAGAACAAGGGAGGGTACATCCCTTGTGGATCTTTGCTTGTAAAGGCTTTTACAAGGTTGAAAAGAAATCTCAAGGATCGTAGGTCGCTTGGGGACTGGATGTAGGCATGGGTTGTTCCCGAACCAGTATAAATTCTTGTGTTTGTCTTCTTCTTCCCTACACTCTTTAATTTCCGTTGTGCACTTTAATTATCGCTTTTACTTTTGGTTAATTTTTAATTACTGTTCTTTACTTTCTTAACTTTGAAGTAAAAGCGTAATTAAATCTAGTAACATTAAGAAGGATAGATTTTTAATTAGTAAAGGTTCATTAATAATTAATTCAACCCCCTTCTTAATTATTTCGAGGCCACTTGATCCAACAAGATCTTCTTGATGATGTATCTTGAATTTCTTGGATTTTTGTCTTGAATTAAAACTTGAGAAGCGTGTCTTGAATTAAAACTTGAGAAGTGCATGATCATATGGCATCATCAAAGCATCAAAGTCAAAGTCTTTGCTTCTACATCATCAACATCAACATAATCTCATCTCAATGATATTATCAACATTAACATCATCTCATATGGTGTAAGCTCCATTGGAGCTTGTAGGCCTAGGATCTTCTTCATCAATGGATTCCTTTGCTTCTTGGAAGATGAATGGCAGCGGAGTGGAGAAGGAAGAGAGAGAGGAGACGCCACTTCAAGGAGAAGATGAGTCTAGAAGAAACTCACCACCATAGGAGGTCGTGGATAAGAGCTTGGAGGAAAAAGGAGATGAATGAGGGGAGAGGGAGAGAAGAGCACGAAATTTTGTGCTCTAAATGAGCTTTGAAATCTGAAATTTAATATTCAAATGATCAAAGTTTAAAAAAATACACACACATGAATTCTATTTATAGCCTAAGTGTCACACAAAATTGGAGGGAAATTTGAATTTCAATTCAAATTTCACTTGAATTTGAAATTGAATTTGTGGAGCCAAACTTTGGAGCCAAAATTTCACTAATTATGATTAGTGAATTTTAGTTATGGTTCAGCCCACTAATCCAAGATCAATTCCAAGATTCTCCACTAAGTGTGCTTAGGTGTCATGAGGCATGTAAAGCATGAAGGACATGCACAAAGTGTGACTATATGATGTGGCAATGGGGTGTAGTAAGCAAATGCTCACCTCCCCCTCTAAAATTTAATTGGATTGGGCTTCTACCAATTCAATTAAATTTATTTCCTACCACACACATCAAATATTCACTTAGTGCATGTGAAATTACAAAACTACCCCTAATACAAAAACTAGTCTAGGTGCCCTAAAATACAAGGGATGAAAAATCCTATATTTCTAGGGTATCCTACCTACATTATGGAGTCCTAAATACAAGGACCAAAATTAATGAAACTTTAATCTAATATGTACAAAGATAAGTGGGCTCATACTTAGCCCATGGGCCCGAAATCTGTCCTAAGGCTCATGAGAACCCTTGGGCCTTCTCTTGCATCTCTGGCCCAATCTACTTGGAGTCTTCTATCCAATGCCCTTGCGGGGTAGGATTGCATCATCATCTCAACATCATCATCTCATATCAACATTATCATAAACATCAACATCATCAGTAATCACATTCCACATATATACATATAAGTTTCATGCCTAAAATTCACACTCCTCAGGTCTTCAAACTACACAAGTCTCATACAACAACAATATCATTCACAAATTTCAATCATCAATAACAAATAAACTGCATCCCATTAGTCAAAAATAGAGTTTTTCTTGAAAATGAGCTTGTAACAGAAATAAACATACAACCCCATAGTTGGGTTCCTTGACCCTAACTATGGTATCAAAATTGTCAATTATAATAAATTCCCCTCACCTATCGTTATCTCTCCTTCGACTCCTCTCAGCGTCGTTCGGAGGTCTCTCGCGTTCAAGTTCATTGGTCCAAACATAGAGTCCTATATACCAAATTAAAGGCAATTCAGTATCGATTTCAAGGGCAAGGTTAACATCAACATTTAGGTCAAATACCCATTCTTTTTAAAAGGGACAAAAGTATTGTTTTAGGTTTCTACATCAAAGAGACGTCATTTTGAAATTCCGATCACGCCAATATGATTGGGGTTCAATGAAGGTCACAAAAATGACATCAGTATAAGAAAATGGTAACTTTTACAACGTCTGATTTTCAAAAGAAGTGTAAAAACATCCTATTATGATGCCCATATCACAATAGATACTAAGAAAGGCTCAAAGTAACTAGGAGAAAGGCATATAAGTCAAGATTACCTCAAAGAAACCACGAAAGAAAAGGTTGGGAGCTTCATTCTCTATCGAATCCTTGAGATGGATTCTGAAGATTCTGCTCCAATTAAAGCATTCCTCTCTGTGCGGTGGTCCAACAGCAAGCAACGGTGACTCGTGGTTGCCATTGCTAGTCGTGGGTGGTGGAAGATAAGGTGTTAGGGTTTTGGGCATGATTTTTAGAGGGAGAGATAGGTAAAACACATATTTTTATGTTGTTAGGCGTATTTATAATCTGTAGATCTTGCTTAGCGAGCTCGTCTCGTTAAGCGAAACTTCACTTTTGGCGTTGAGCACGACCTTTGCATATTGAGCGAGTTGCCTCCTCAACTTAGAATTGCGCTTAGCGTGCTATCTCGCTAAGCGAATTTCCCTCTCGGGTTGGGAATTGCACTTAACGCGCTTGTCTCACTAAGAAAATTTCTCTCTCGGGTTGGGAATTGCATTTAGTGTGCTTGTCTCACTAAACGAGATGTCCAAAAATGTTATCTAGAAAATCTCAACAGTCAAAACGTACAGACGTGAATCACGAACCCACATTTCAAGTTTGAAGGAGATCCAACGGTTAACGGGTCCAAGATTACGGTTTTACTGGAACAGGTTTGGGTAGAACTTGAAATCTCACAATTTCAACATAGGTGAATCAAACTCCCATAACTTAACATCCATATTAAGCAATCACACATAGCTAATTCACATGACACCTCAACTCATCCAAATCAATCAAATAATCAAATAACACAAGAAATACATTAAAGATCGATTTTTAGTTATCGAAATTTCAGGGCGTTACAATGTCACTTGATTTGGAACTTCCTTGAGACTCAGGCTGATCACCATGGGGGGAAGTTGCATGTGCATGATAGGGTGACCTCAACAATTGCTGCCTAGTTTTCCTAAGGGATTGTGTCGCATGAACATGCTTAGGCTATTTCCTGACGAATGGTACCACATTACATTTGAGAGTTGAGTCAAGTGCATGCATCATTTTGAGCGTGATTAATTTGAATTGTGTAAAATTTTATGACTAGTTTGTTAAGTGTATGTTGAACTAACGAATTATTGAGAATGATTATGGTTATTTTTATTGTTTTCTTGCTAATCATTATCATCTGATTCTTATTGATTTTTTCTATAATAAACTCACTCTTGCAATTTTGCACCGTTTGGTTGGTACTTGTGATGATTCCAAACTTTCGTCCATGGGAGCAAATGAACAACAATAGATGATGTGGAGAGAGATTCTTTTGTTGGAGCCGTCAAGCCGATGTGGACGTTGGGATTATTTTGGGAGAGAGTTGTATTTTGTTATCAACTCTTCCGTTGTTGGTTCCTTGATTGTTTCTTATTTGGACATATAAATCCTAGGCTTAGATACATGTATAAGCTAAATTACTTTTTGTCATGTGAATGATGTATAATGGTTATATATATATATATATATATATATATATATATATTTGTGCATCATTTGGTGAATGTATATCGCTTAAAAACTGAAATGTCGTGTTCTAGAGTTGGTGACAAGGCGGATCGTTACATATATTATGTTAATTTTAGTCTATATGAACGAGGTAAAAATTGATTTTGGACTAACATGAAATTGCATATGTGATTTATGTGAAACAAACTTTCTATCCAATTGTGAATTTTAAAAAAACATTATCCAATTGAAAGTTATAGAACAATATAATAGTTATCAAAGTTATACCTGTATAATTTGTTTCTTCTCTATTATATAAATATTTATCATTTATAAAATTGAAAAAATATAATAATTAAATGAGGATGATTAAATTACATTCGTATAACTTTGACATCTATTATATCATTTTTATAACTTGATATAGAATGTGATTTTTATTGATTCAACCATTGAATTATACATATTATCAAGATCATTTGTGTCAAATTTTGTCAAAATTGGACAACAATAATAAAATAATTCATATTTTAGTATATTTTAAAATATTTATATTAAGTCGATTTTAATAAATAAGTTTACATTATTATTCAATCAAAAACATTGTTAAATTTTAATATATTTATTATAAAAATCAAACAATTTATCATAATGATGATATATGATGTCAGCTCATGACCCCATGTAGTCATATTTTCTCATAAACAAATGTTTTTAAATATAGAAATTGTATTCTAGCAAAAAAAAATGGTATATAAATTATTCAAAAAAAATGAAAATATAAAAAATATCATAAATTAGTGGGTATTCTCATTTGTTTTTCTTTCAAATGAAGATTATCCACTATTTCGTATCATCTCTCATGGATCATCAACTGGCAAAAGGAACCTGGCATGGGTGAGAATGTGTTTATCCTATGTATGATAATTAGGGAACATGTCTGTTATGGTGAACGTGAGTGTGGGATAAGTGAATCTGGAAAGTTATCGGCTTACCGCTCCAAAGGATATTGTACAAGGAATATGTTCCTTAAATTAATAGGCTGAGGACAAATCATTTAGTCTAGATCATAAAAATCTATTTGGTTAAAAAGTCGATCTTAGTTTATTTAAAAATTCTTTAAAATTTATTAGATCGATCTATTTAAGTAAATAAAAAATTATAATGATTTTATTATTATTATTATTATTATTATAATAATATTAAAATTATTATGATGTATCATAATCATATATTTGTTTATCTTTTAAAAATATTATAAATTTTGACCTACATAAAGAATTAAATATATAAGTCTATTGAGTGATAATTTTTTATTTTGATTAGAAGGCTTATTATCAAATAGGCTTTTTTTTTTCCTTTTCTTAAACGCAAAAATAGGTTCTTTTAACTAAGTTATCTTGAAGCCAATAAACTTATATCATATTAACATATTAGACTTGACTCTTATAAACTTAGTTCGTCTATTTTGTTCTTTTGCCTCATGCTTTGAGTGACAACAATTAATTTTTTTTTTTTGTAGATTATAGTTTGGTTCACATAGAGTTTTTCTATGTAGTATATGAGTCTAGTGTGCAATGAAAAGAAAAGTTAGACTTATATAAAAAATTTAATATGAATAGGTCTTTAAGTATGCTAATAGGTTAAGTTAGGCTTTCAAATAGGTCAAATTAGACCTAAAAATAAAGCCAATTACAAGGAACAAGTCAAGCTTAGGCCTTGCGATTTTTAAACATGCTAGGCCTATTTAACCAAAACCTTGTTCGGTCTAGCTTATTTCTGCCCGTACTCCTATGTTAAAGAAAACTCAAAAAAGAAAGATTTTGGGCATTATTATAATTAATTGTTTGATAATGAAGAGTTGTTATAAAACAATAAAATAGTTGTTACAATAGGCATAATAAGCATTTTATTGTTCTTAATGGAGGAACTAATGAGGACTGTTATGGTTTGTTAATAAGGTGGAAGGGTTCCTGGTCTTGCCTATAAATAGTCTATAATGTTCCATTGATTCACATACTTCAAAAAAAGACAAAGGCTAGAAGATCTCTCTTTACCTCTAAACACTAATATACTATGTATTTTTACTTGTGAGAGAACATATGGTATATAACTTGATAGTTGATAGCAATGGATACAAAAGTTGTGCTTTTGTGTACACTTTCACTTACTGAATAATTTATTCATGTTTATATGTTGAACTAAGGTTTTAAATTTATTACATTTGGTATCAAACCTATCTTTGTAGCTTTGCTATTCAACTTGTCATTCATCTTTATATGTTAATTTTACTTCCATTGTGTGTATTATTTTTTGGGTAAATATATACAAAGGCATGGGAGAAACATGATGCAAGATATTGATATGTGGCTCAGAATGGAATTTTAATTGGAATTATAACTCATTGTATTCTTTTTCTGGAAAAGAAACTAACATTGCAAACATAGGAAATATTTTTCTTGAAACATTAAAATTTCAATATGAAGCACTATGCATGATTTTGTTGTATGGCTTTAAATCTTTGTGTTTCAATTGTTATCATGCTTACATCAACATGATTAAAAAAATATGAATTAATGGTTCAAGCAATGGCTTCAATGTCTTGTAGTTTTGTTTTACTACAATGCAATGTACATTGCCATCACCTTCGTGAAGTTTTTATATTTCAATATTAGACCCATTGGCATGGTTATTTTGGCTTCTCTATTAAGATTCCTCTCATAAGGCAACTTGTAATATTGCAATATGTTATTGTTGATACTTAAAGAGCAATTGTACACAATGAGGTGTATTATCAAATTTGATACAACAATGGGATTTAGTGGTTTTGAACCAAATTACTATTGTGTTGATTGCTTGTCATTGATGTATTCGTTACATTGTTAATGAGTATTAATTTAATTTTAATACTAAATTGATTTTCATTTAATTATTATTGAATGGGATATGCCGCAAGTTAGGAGTATTATGAACATGCAATTATTATGTTAATTACATGATAATTGCCATTGAACCTAATATTATTTGTTAATTGATGAATATTGAGAGAATGATTCAATTGCTAATGTTATGCATGTTATGTTATGAAATTCTTTGTATTCGAGTATTTGAAGTTGAATCATTACATTGTATAAAGTTTTATTTACATCTAGAAATTGATAGCCATAATACTCTAAGAAAAATGTGGTTTTTAGCTAAGAATTAGTTTCTTAACTTTGGATTCACCACATTCCCTTTACTAGCATCAACTGGTATTAAAAACTAAATAAGTTTGTTTGGTGAAGAAATAATTTTATTTGTCTAGTGATCTTTATAATTTTAATTAATTATTGATTAGTCATGACATCTTTAATTAATTGAAATTATATATTAAGTTATTTAAGATCACATGAGGAATTATGTGATTGATTATACTTATATATCATTTTCATCCCACAAGAATTTTTGTTATATTTGTATAATCAATTAGGATAAAATATCAAGTTATATTTCTTAATCTACCCACAAGACTTACGAAAAGGAACATAATTTAGCAGTTTTATCATAAGATTATGTTATGAATCTAATTGAGTAAGACTTTGGCTGACATGCAAGTTTTATGTCGATAGATTCATAGATTAAGGACATGATTTAAATTGTTAAACATGACATTTGTTTTACATATTATGAAGACTTATATAAATTACATGTTTAGGAATAGCCATAGCACCCTAGATAATGTTATAAAGGAATTATTACTTGACCCATAAGGAAGTAATAGTTTATCAAGTTATGGACTAATTGTCATGATAGGATATTTCTATACCCATAGGCATGATCTATTTTATTATAATGTTTATCTTTCATATATAAATTTTGTAAATTCTATACACATCTTGTACCAAAAGGTTTGAATTTACAAGTTAAGATTTGTCATAACATTGATATTATATTATCATGAAAGGGTTTATATTTTATTACCCTCACATTCTAAAAATTAGTGGGAGGGAAAATTCTTAATAAGAGGAAGTGAATTTTTTCAACAAGTGAAATTTGGGAAAATAAGTGGGAGTATGTGATATCCTTAAGAACCACTTAAAGGAAAGAACTTGTTGAATGCTATGAAATTATTCGCAGGCATAAAGATTTTGGTCTTAAAGTTGTCTATTTCATTGAAGGCCAATAAAGAATTTTTGGCTAAGTATTCTTTTTGATGAAGAATCAAGGTGAAAGCCATGACAAACATATTGACATAAAGTAGACATTAAAGGAGAGTTAATCTCTATTGAGTATATAGACACATAATCAATTATTCAATTAAACTTTGCTAGCTATAGTATTTTAGGATCATATGATCCATATGAGACTTAAGGGCTTGCACAATAAGTTTGTCATATAAAGTTATGATTCATTTGAATCAATATAGTTTGGACCCATTTTAGCTTATTAGAAAATATTATATGTTGTAATTGTTGTGCAGTTGAGGAAGAGTAAACATCGGGGAGATTTACACCAATGGGTCATGAGAAACCACATAAGTGAACTTGACACCACACTTTAACCCAAAACCATAAGGCTCAAGTTTATGGGTCTTATCTTCACTTATATGGTGCTCAACCTTTTCATTCCTATCCAATGTGAGACTTCACCTCACACTTGTATTCCAATAATCTTCCCCTCAAGTGTGAGTCTCTTACACATGATAGTCTCCTCCTCGAGCAGAAGTAATTTTCAATCCACGAGTATTCCATGGTGGCCATTAGAGTCTACATGCTCTAGATACTTTCACCGCCGCTCCACCTACGAGACACATCACCTAGACCCACCGCCAGAAAGACTTTTGATACAAGGGATCCCTAGGCCACAGATCCACTGTTGTCATCTTACTCATCTGAGCTAGTCACCAAGTCAAACCATTGGCTGTGATATCAATTATTGTGCAACCAAGTGGGGGTAAACATTGGGGAGATTTACACCAATAGGTCATGAGCAACCACATAAGTAAACTAGATAAACCCAAAGGGTTGGCGTAGTGGTGTAAGACCCCGCTACATTCACACGAGTGAAAACAATCTATTTAGTGGGAGAACCTATGTTCAATTCACACATTGGGAAAAATTTAATTGGGCCAACAACAACCGCACACCACGAGCAGGATTAGTCCCTGACCCAATGGGTTGGGGGACACCTGTGGTCTTTGACCTAAGACAAAAAAAAGTAAACTTCACACCACACTTTAACCCAAAACCTTAAGGCTTAGGTTTATGGGTCTTATCCTCACTTATATGGTGTTCAACCTTCTCATTTCTATCTGATGTGTGACTTCACCTCATACTTGTATTTCAACAGTAATACATGGAATGAATTGTTTATTTTAAAGACATAACCACCATAATTCATGTATGATAATTTCTATATGGTTTTAAGAAATTTGAAGCTTTAGGTTACATGATCATATTTAGTTGATGGTAATAGGGATCATTTATAAAGAATATATGATCCAATTCAGAGAATGTAGGAAAATATTTTGTGGGTCATATATTATGAATTAATTTGATTACCTATTATTATAGTTAATTGCTTGATAATGAAGAGCTATTACAAAATAATAAAATAGTTGTTACAATAACCATAATAAACATTTTATTGTTCTTAATGGAGAAATTAGTGAGGACTATAAATAACCTATGATGTTCCATTGATTCACACAATTTAGTAAACGGCAAGGCCTAGAAGATCTCTCTTTATCTCTAAACACTAATATACTATGTATTTTTACTTGTGAGAGAATATATGTTATAGAACTTCATACTAATGACTACAAGAGGTATATTTTTATGTATGTTTCTACTTACTGAATAATTTATTCATCTTTATATCATGAACTAAGATTTTAAATTTCTTACATAGTAGTCATCATCTTTTGAGATCCTAGTCTCAAGGTTCTTAATAGGCATCTATTTATTTTTCCTCAACCTCTAAAAGTCCAATTCTCTAATGAGCTTTGGACTAGGCTTACCCTTAAAAAAAAATTTTTAGTCTATTCTCTTAAGGTTAAACTATAACTAGACTGGTGACTATTAGGTAGGCACTTACCATAACTATTCCACTCCTTCACTAATCATACCTCCGAGGTACTAACTTTAGCTAAAAGGTTGACTACCCTATTCTAGTTCTTTCAATTACTTGAAGCTTACCTTCTCTATGGTTCTCTAGCTTATCCTTAACTATGGAGGGTTGAGTAACTTTTTCTTAACTCCACTTTGGTTGCTACTCTTAGGTCTCTACAGATTCCTCATATTCTTACACTAGAGCTAGCCATAAAGATAAAAATATTAATCTAATGGTGATATATTGATAAATTAAAACAATTATACACTGTCATCTAATTATAAATTATTATTAATATAATTTTTTTAAAAAAATTGATAAAAAGCCTATATACAGTACTGTGATTGTGCATGACTTTATTTCTAAAAAAGATTCTTTTGCGATATTTCTAAAAAAGAATATGCAAAACAAGTATAAGTACATTATAATTAACTTTTTTTTTATGATTTTTTAATTTTTTATTTAAGAGATAAAAGAAATGTCTGATTGCGCTTCGAAACCCCAAAAGCCATATAATACAATTTTCCACTCCAAAAAAATAAATCCATAGAAAATGTTTTTGATTTTAGGGAAGAAAAAGTCTCTAATATATCTTTTGGATTGAAGTGAGGAGATATCTTGTCAAATATGTGAATACTTTAGATTCCTTAAGATTTTGTCCATCATATTTGTAGTTCCATTAATTTTCAAATATCTACAGTGCAGGTCTTTTTCTTGTCTTTCTACTGTAATGGAACATACGCAAATCGACCACCAATAACGTATTTGGTTCGTGACCTATAATGATTATAAGCGGGCAAATATACAGAGAGGGCAAAAAAATGCCAGTATCCAAATCCCGTAGAAAATCTACAACAGTATTTCTACCATATATTTTAAGATTTTTTTCCACTCTTATCTAATAGTATTATTTTGATATTATAGAATCTAGGATTTTCTAATAAAAAAATGTTACTATACTTTATTTTTAAAAGTTACTTCTTTAAAGGGGTCGAATCCTATGAAATAACAATAAATAAATAAATATTGATCTGAAAAAACAATAAATGTTGCAATATTATTTAAAGTACGACAACAGTATCAAAGTAAAAGTATAAATAAATATTTTATTATTATATATAATAAATTTTATTATAAATTATATAAAATAAATAGTGTTACTATTTTATTTACAACTATTTTCATATGATTATTTTGAACTTAGTTGCACTTGTACGATTTTAATTGTTTAAATCTAGTATCTCATTCCAAAATTTCATTCAATAATTAATACAAATGTTTATTAATTTGTTACTTATGCCATCTCTTCCTTAACAACCAGTTTTTTTCTTGCATTTTTTGGGTTTTTAAATGGGTTCTGCAATTACACATTATTTATATTATTTTTATAATTTAAATATCTCATCTTTTTAATTCAGCAATTCTAAAAAGTTTACTAAATATATCCTACAAATAAACATTTTTTATTTACAAATAACCTTATATTCTAATCTTTTATTTTATTACTTTCATAAAAATACACACACATTTTTTTTGTTAGTTAAATAAGACTTTCATCGTAAAGGTACATGTGTCCCTTGCCCACTTAAAAAAAACATAATTACAAGTTGTTGGTGTGAAAATTTGACGACTAATTGGTCGTTGTGTCGACTAATTACCAACAATTGATTCCCTTTAGGCGACGAATTCAGGGAATGAATTATTATTTTCCTTCATTGGGTTCCTAATATGCTCCAAAGAGCTTTCTAGCCATAGTTAAATTGAATAGTTTCTATGTTAGACTATTATGTGACATTGTGGTAAAGAAATGCAATGAATGAATAAAGTAAAAAAGATTGCAAGTAAAAGGATAAATAAAACATAAATGGTGGGAAAACATAAAATTGATAAGTTTTGGTGGAAGACCTCTTTTACATCTGAATTCTTATTATTTATAATGATAAAAAGTTACAAACAATTCCGTTACTCCTAATCACCTATCCTTGATTTTAGGAGATCATAAATTACATGATTTTAACCTTTTATCCTCTATGAATGTGGTCACCCATGTCTGCCAAAGCCATTAGTTGTTAGATTATGGGTATGATACTTTCTCTCTTCCAATTTTACCACTTTTATCCTTTGTCAACTAAGTATAGTTTTGTTGTTGTTGGATATCTATTTAGCATGTGGCTGTCAACTTATGCTTCTGTCAACTATTTTTGGTGCATGCTTCCTTTATGGGTAGGTGTCCTGAAGATTGTCATTGACCATTTTTCCACATTTGGTTTGCTTCATTTTTCATGAAAAAAAATAGTTGTTAACTTCCACTACCCACTTCTCCTATTTCTTAGGAGATCATTGCTTCATGTGCATTTAGCTTTGGAAAAATGGTTCACAATTGCTTTTCAAGTTTAAATATTTCTTCTGATGAGAATCCTGAAATTGGCCAAATATGGCTAAAGGCCCAAGTGAAAAAGGGCGAAGGCCCAAGTGGAGAAGGATAAATCCCCCGAGTGGAGAAGGATGAAGGCCCAGAGACAGAGACACTATCAAGACTATTAATTGATGCTGAAAGCCCATATTAATTTGAAGGCCCATAATAAATATGTTCTATTTAGTTATAATTTTTATTTATTGTAATTTTGGCCCAAACTGTTTAGAAGGCCCATGTCTATTTTTATCTTTTTGTTCAGATACACTATAAGTATTGGTTTTTATTTTCAATAAAGGAAACTTTTGGCATTTTCATAAAATTGGGTGAGAGTTTCTCTCTGGGTTCCTTGTTCAACCAATTATCAGACTTATCAAGGTAATCCTTGTGGCGTCTACCTTGACTTATCATCCTTCACTGGAAGTGGCGTCTACCCGGACTTTATCTTCCTTCACCGGAAG